>NC_140964.1:139729110-139741610 GCF_056783735.1 Eptatretus burgeri
TGGTCCATCAAATCCTGCAGTGAGGCAGTTGCCTTAAAACAATTTGCCTTCTCTTTCTGGAAGACACGTGCTCCAGAAGGCAACCTCAGCTCATTCCACAAACCCTCCAATAAGTGTGTCGACTCGAGCCTGAAAGTATGTCTTTGGAGTATGAATCCCTTCCTTCACTTCAAATGGCATGACAGACGACTGCTCATGAGAAGGCCAAATGCTGCAATTCTGTGTTTACTTCCAAATATTTTGTCTCCAATCCCTCACACCCTGCGTCCACACGACCTCGTCACATCCAACTGCTTCCAGACTCTGTCTCTTTCTCACCTGAATGGAAGAGAACTTTCTGGCAATCCTCGACTCTTATTTTGCCACTTACCCAGATGGCCTCAGCACACGTCTTAAAAATCTGCTCTGCAGCTCTTGCAAATGCTCTTTCTGCTCTGTTCACCTCAGTGAACATTTGTCCTCAGTCATCTACCATATTCTTGCAAATCAGCCACCATCACTGAATTGCTCAAACATGGTGGAAAAGCAGATCTGCTTCACTACAGACTCATTAGCTTACTTCCAGTGATCAGCAAGGTCATGGAATCGCTGTTGGTACCACATCCATCCTTTTCGCCAATATCCTGATCTCAAACCATCAGTTTGGATTGAGACAGGGTTTACTCTATTCTGGCTGGCACAATGGCCGAGAGTTAGCACATATGCCTCTTAGCTGTCTCGCTTGGGTTTGAATCTTGACCCAGCTTCAAACTCCCATCCTGGTGTTTCACGGGCAGGGTGATTCATCAATGTGTACGCTATCCCTCCGATGGACATTAAGCGAGTATCCCAGCTACCAGCATTAGTTGATTAACGTTAAAGATCCCATGGTATCCTTCGTGAAGAGCATCATGGCCAAAAATTTCCAACAAATTCCTGCCCTGACCTTGCATTCCCACCATCCCAAGGGAATGAAGTGGAAAAGGGTTAACTTCCAAGGGGGTCGTGGGCCGGACCCATGCGGCTCACCCCAGTGCCGCTGCGAGGCGGCGCGAAGCCGACCATCCTCCCCCCCTCCCCGATTTCACTCTCGCAAGGGAATGGGGAGGGAAACTCCTCCCCTCTCCCTCAACATGCTGGCACCTCATTCAGGCCTGGCCCAGACCACTGCATGGGTCTCCAGTCTGCGAAGGTGCTCTAGTACCCGAAGGATTAGCGGTTGTGGATCAACTCCCCTTGCCGATTTCCAATCAATTTCGATAACATCTGCAATTTCCAACAACATGCTAAAGCTGCCTTGAGATGCGCCTGCGACAGTTCCTGGCGAAATTCACCTGCACTTCACGGGGTCTGCACCCATCATTTGGATGTAATCCGTGTTCTGGCAGGTCATCATTCGATCTCTAAGATCGTCTGGCATCCCTGGGAAGCGAAGAACAGAACTGCAAAAGGGAGTCCGGGTCGGACGTGTGATCAAATAGGAGTGTGGGAACCCATTGGCGGCATCTGACTCCACCATGGCCCTCCTCTCCTCACCAACTGCCGCCAGCCAGAGCCAGGCAAAGCAAGCCAAATCGGCATCCCACCGGGAGTCATCGGCAAGTGAAGCCCAGGCCTGCCTGGTTTGGTGGCCAGCGATGTGTCCGCACCTTAGTGAGCTCAGGCCCCCAAGGAGAATGAGCCCAAAGCCGCCCAATTGGTGAGGAGCATGCAGGAGTAAACCACGGGATCTGGCCCAAGAGGCCAGTCCAGGGTAAACTGCCCAGAGCACTTTGGTGATTCACGCATTGCATTTGGGTCGCTGTGTCGTGAGGTCCCAGGCACAGGCCTGAGCACCACCCACCAGGAAAGGTCTTTGCTCTGCTCCGCTAGTCAGCGCCGAGTGCTGAAAAACCATTTTAGGGGGAATGCCTGGGACCAGCGGCCGAAGGACACTGCACCGGCGCACCTCCATGCATTGCGAGACTGTTGAGCTTAGCTCTTGCTCTTGCATTTCCCACCAGTCCAGTACGATGTCAAATCTTGGCTGTCATACTCTGTAAGGGATGCCTGGAACGTTGGCCATTGGGATCCCAGTGCTACGAGAAAACCTCATCGAGGAATATCCTATAATGCACTGATCAGAGGTACTGCCCACCCAGAAGCGGCCACCTGAAAGGGTGATTGCCTCCATGTCGGCTTACTCCACTGATGGAGACCGGACCATGACCAATGACCATGTTGTCCCCGCAGGTTTGGAAAGGCTGTGGGGCTAGTGAACCGTGTTTGTCCCATTTCAGCCAGCTGGTGCCTCTGTCTCTCACCAAACCGAGCTTGATGCCATGGAAATGAAGGACTTCAAAATTATTGGAATTTTCAATGATTAAGCTGAGTCTTTGGGCCTATTATTTTCATGTCGCAGACAGGTCGGTGGTCTCTCTGTGTTATTCTACATACTTTCTGGTGTTGCACCCTCTGCCCTTCCTGCACCCCCCCCCAAAGATTTCTGAGGTCTCTGCGGGCTGCACACAGTCTGCCAGTCACGCACTTCTGGTGATCAAACTCCAAGGATACAGACTCATTGTTAACCTCCTTTCATTAACATTCCCCAAGTCCACCTGTTTCTGGGTTTCCAGGTTATCAGGTTTACTCCCTGTCCCCTCACTCTCCCACTGTTGTTTTTTTTTTCTTTTTTTCTTTTCCATTTCTCTCTTTTACTTTTGTGATTGAGAGATTGTGCCTGGATCGAGCTTTGTTCGGCCTCCTTGTCCTCCACCCTAACCCTTGCTCTCATCCCTCCCCCTCCCGTGTCCTTTCTTCATCTAAGTCTTCCTCTATTTTGTCCCTCTGTTCAGATGTTGGTGTGTCCTCCACCCTTCCTCTTGTTCTTTTTGTTCTGTTGTATCCTGCTGCATTCTGTGTTCTGCCTCTTCCATGAGCCTCGACTCTGTATACAAATTAGAAAGTTCATAGAACACAATACACCGCACATTGTTTAAGTATATACAGGAGGACCTTGATGTTCATGGGGGAGACATTCTTGATGAGCTCCATGAACCACAAATCTGCAAACTTGGGGGGTAATGGGGGGGGGGGGAAATGCCACACCCTCTCATGCTATATCGATACATTACACATTTCTAGGGAAGTATTATGAAGGCCATTTGTTTGATACCAGTCTTCAAGTCTGTAATTCCATTTGAATAAAGATTTAAAGGTGTATAAATATATTACAGGTTTTACCGCCATTTTACCCAGCTTCTATTGCACCACCTTATTTAATACGTTGCATTAGTTCTTCACACCTGTTGTTTGTGTCCTTTATAACGTCCTTAAAAACGGTAAGTTTCCTCGTTGGAATAATTTTCAATTTTGTTTGACTGTCAGACAAATTCAGAGCCAAAGTACAGTAAAACAAAACATTCGACTTTCTATGTATGTTCCGATCTGTGTTCAAAATATAACATTTGATTTCAATAAGTTGTTGCTTGTTCATAAACTGACAATCATGAACTGATAAGACAAAGCACAGAGAGGGCAGAGGGTGCACGACCAGAAAGGAGGCGGTAAAGACAGAGAGACCACAAACTTGACTGCGATGGCAAAGTAATAGCCCCATGGACTCGGCTTCATCACGGGAGATTCTAATGATCTTGAAGGCCTTCGTGTGTGTGTGTGTGTGTGTGTGTGTGTGTGTGTGTGTGTGTGTGTGTGTGTGTGTGTGTGTGTGTGTGTGTGTGTGTGTGTGTGTGTGTGTGTGTGTGTGTGTGTGTGTGTGTGTGTGTGTGTGTGTGTGTGTGTGTGGTGGGTGAGCCAGCCCAAAGGGAAGAGCAGCAGTCCATAAAGCGGTTCTTTATTATCTCAAGAAGGGGTGCTGAAAACAAGCAGACCAGCTCTGGTGGTGTCATCGTTAAATCGTTTGCTCTGAATTTGGGAGGTCAGTATTTATTGGGTAATATTCCCTTTATGTGCCAATCAATTCATTTATTGTATTTATTTAGTGTGACAAATTAGGAGGGTGAGGTGATAAATATGTAAAAGTTGGGAAGGGGTGTGGAGGATGAGGCGAGATGAGGTGACAATTTTGGAGATTTTTGAGCATATGTACTACATATGAGTGTCCTTGCCCTGAGTATCCTTGCCTCACCTTTAAAGTCCATGTTGGCCTACAATATATTGCCCTAGCCTTAGAGCATCCAAATAGGGATATCTTTTCGCAGAATGTCTAAAACAAATGTTTGTTATCGCAAGAAGGGGCGCTGAACACAAACGCACCAGCTATGGTAACGTCATGGTTAGAGCGCCTGTTC
The DNA here is from genome assembly GCF_056783735.1 of Eptatretus burgeri. Classification (NCBI taxonomy): domain Eukaryota; kingdom Metazoa; phylum Chordata; class Myxini; order Myxiniformes; family Myxinidae; genus Eptatretus; species Eptatretus burgeri. The sequence continues at coordinate 139,733,379 of NC_140964.1, forward strand.
TCAGTTGGAGGTTGGTGGTTTGAACCCCAGCGGAGTCATACCAGAGAATTAAGAAGTAGTGGAACACATACCAGAGTATGTGCTGCTAACTTGCTTTGGAGTTCAGCATTTGTATGAATAGAGCACAGATAAACAACCATAAATTTGCAATCGTAGCACATGCTTTGATCAATGTAATGATCTCATTTTGCATTGAAGTTCCTCATAAGGAAGCACATATTATTATTTATTTTAAACTGTGCAGCATTGGTGGAGTTCTTGAGTAATGTTAGGTGAGCTTCAACAGTCGTGTGACTGTTCATCCTACACTGCATCAACTGTTCGCCTGAAATTCCACCAACCATAAACACACACACACACACACACACACACACACACACACACACACACACACACACACACACACACACACACACACACACACACACACACACACACACACACACACACACACACACACACACACACACACACCCTGTACAGCAATTACCCATCGGCTGACAACTCCACAAATGTCTGGTTCCATGTGAGACAAAATTGAAGAAATTTATCATTAAGACTGGTCGAAGATATTGACAGTCACGTCACAACAAAAGAACGAAGAGACATTTCAAATTGCCGAGGCAAAGGAAAAATTGTCTTCACTTTTCAGACATGTTTATGAATAGTCTTGTACACATTACACACTCGATGGTTGGCAGCAGGTGTTCCACACGCTCAATAAACTCCATTGTCGGTAGTGAGTTGCTCATGCTGCCTCTGATGGCCTGCGAATTGTTTGAAACATTTTGAGAAAAAGCAGTGATTTCTGCATTTTGCGACAGCATCCATGTTAGGAGTACAATCAATGTAAAGATGAAGTTTATTTTCTGGAGTGTTTATAAATATGTGTTTGTTGTACAATCAATGTAAAGATGAAGTTTATTGTCTGGGGTGTTTATAAATATGTGTTTGTGGTACAATCAATGTAGAGATGAAGGTTATTGTCTGGGGTGTTTATAAATATGTGTTTGTGGTACAATCAATGTAGAGATGAAGTTTATTTTCTGGGGTGTTTATAAATATGTGTTTGTGGTACAATCAATGTAGAGATGAAGGTTATTGTCTGGGGTGTTTATAAATATGTGTTTGTGGTACAATCAATGTAGAGATGAAGTTTATTTTCTGGAGTGTTTATAAATGTGTTTGTGGTACAATCAATGTAGAGATGAAGTTTATTTTCTGGAGTGTTTATAAATATGTGTTTGTGGTCCAATCAATGTAAAGATGAGGTTTATTTTCTGGAGTGTTTATAAATATGTTTGTGGTTCAATCAATGTAAAGATGAGGTTTATTTTCTGGAGTGTTTATAAATATGTTTGTGGTTCAATCAATGTAAAGATGAGGTTTATTTTCTGGAGTGTTTATAAATCTGTGTTAGTAGTATAATCAATGCAAAGATGATGTTTATTTGCTGGAGAGTTTATATATACATGTTAGTTGTGCAACCAGTGTGAAGGTTAAAGTTTATTTTTTGGAGAGTTTATATATACATGTTTGTCATGCAATCAATGCAAAGATGAAGTTTATTTTCTGGATTGTTTACACATATGTGTTAGTAGTATGATCAATGTAAAGACGAAGTTTATTTGCTGGAGAGTTTATATATACATGTTAGTTGTGCAATCGATGTGAAGGTTTAAGTTTTTTCTGGAGAGTTTATATATACATGTTAGTCGTGCAATCAATGCAAAGATGAAGTTTATTTTCTGGAGTGTTTATAAATTTGTGTTCGTCATATAATCAATGTAAAGATTAAGTTTATTTTCTGCAGAGTTTGTAAATATGTGTTCGTTGTATAATCAATGTAAAGATGAAGTTTATTTTCTGGAGAGTTTATAAATATGTGTTGGTAGTATAGTATAATTAATGTAAAGATGAAGTTTATTTTCTGGGGTGTTTGTAAATATGTGTTAGTTGTATAATCAATGTAAAGATGGTTTATTTTCTGGAGTGTTTATAAATATGTGTTCATAGTATAATCAATGTAAACATTGAAATTTATTTTTTGGAGTGTTTTTTAATATGTGTTAGTCGTATAATCAATGTAAACATTGAATTTTATTTTTTGGAGTGTTTATAAATACATGTTAGTAGTATAATCATTGAAGTTAATTTTTTTGGAATGTTTATAAATGTGTGTTTGTTGTATAATCAATGTAAAGATTAAGCTCCTTTTCTGGAGTGTTCATGTGAAAAGCTTCAGATTGTGTACAGGGATCCATACTGATAGTGAAACATTATAGGTTTCCAAAAATAAGTGATCATTCTCAGCTCGGAGCTCCAGATAATGGTGAAATATTGGAAACTGATTTTATTAGGAAACGGTTTATTGAATTGTAATTAGTCAATGCATTTGGTTGAGGCAGTATTCACAAAAAAACGTGATTTGAGAAGAGCAGGTTGATCATAGTTAACACTGTACTGCAGTTATCATAAGTATAAGTACATTTGCCCTTGTAAAACTCTTGCTTTTTGAAGTTTTCACTGGAATGTTCCTGTTGAGCTCACTTTTTTTCATACGAGTAAATTTACGTTTGAATGCAATTGAAATTTTAATTTGTCTTGTTGGTTGCATCATCATTTACTGTGGGTACTGCTGATGCAGTGATTGGGTTTCTGATATATGTAGGCATATTTATTCACTCCAGCATATTTTTGAAGCATGAATATTAACCTACCATATCGGGCTGTAAAACCTCAGTGCAATGCTGACGTCCCAAGAGGGAAGTGTGACGTCATATTCTTTCACTAATGCATTAATTAAGCATGTTCCCAAAGCGAACTCAAGAAAACGACACACGCTGTCCTTCAGTTTGCTTGTAAAAAGTTTTGTTCGATTTTTCTTAACATGAAACTTTGGCGGGTTTCCCAGGAACTTCCTGGGAACACCCAAGACGAGAAGGGATACGGTGGGAAGGGGGTGGGAGGGCAGGTCTGGGGAGGCAGGAGAATAATGAGAAACTGTGAATTCAGACATTAGCTCCAATGTCCCTGGATTTTTGAACAGAGGGCTCATGGAAGTTGAAAACTCACCACAAGGTTTTTCCTGTCGTGCTCATGTTCTGTGTCACCACCTGTCCTGAGGCCTAATCTTTTTTCGGGCTCACAGTCAAAGCACACAACCGAGTGCAGTAATATAATCACGAGCGTTGCATTTTCCTTGCAGTGTTGAGATTGATTGCGGGTTCATTTGAGAAACTTTGAAGCAAAGCTAACGGACGTATGGCAAAGAGCTTTTTCAACCAAAGGGAGCAAATTAGCATTTGATAGATGCCAGGACACACCATTTCCTCGACGTTGTACAATTGCTTGTACAAAACATGTCACCTTGCTTTCGATCTCTCTCTTATCCCTTTATGCTTCTCACATGACCTCACCCTATTCCATAATTTGAACCTCCTCAATCTGATATTCTTCATGGCTTCACTTCATCCATAACTCCATGCATCCATCCATCTTCATCACTTGATTTTTTTATCAAGTAAACTCATTCATTCTTCGTGACACCTGCCAACGAATCCTTCATTCCTTGTTGTACCTGCTAACAGATTGATTATTAATTTATTATGCAATGTGTTTTATAAACCTCAATTTGTGTACATTCAACAAGGCTTCACAGATCGAATGACCCAAACCTTTGCAATGCGATTGGTTTTTTTTTCCCTGCTCTTTGAAACTCGTGTTAATGATCAGAGAATTCCTTCAATGGGAAACACGTGATGGTAACACTGTGGTTGAATTCTCGACATGGATGTGCCATCGCTTTTGCTTTGTATCACTTGCTCTTCTCTCAATATGCTGTGCCTTTATGTTCATACATCCTTTCTGTAACGTTACCCAAAATCCAATCTGCCGGGACGCATTTGCTAAAACTCCTGGAACTGACAATAAGTTTTTGCTGCATACATGCTTTTCATTCAGGATTATCTAAATATTGTAATCGCAATTTAAAATCAATGGTGTGGGGTAAGGGAGGGTTAAAAAGAGAAAATTAAGGGGAGGGATTTAGAATGTGTCGGTTGGGGGGGGGGGGTGCTATGGAGCATTGGAGAAGTGAAAAAGTCAACCATTTTGCATACATAATATGTACATGGCCCCTTCCTGTGGAGATATATAAGATACACATTTAATGAAGCAAATAAAAAAGTCATCTAGCCCAAATTGCCTGTCCTCCGTGTCCTCCGTGTCCTCCGTGTCCTCCGTGTCCTCCCATCACTCCTGGTGCTGTCCAGTGCAGCATGTGGTGGTGGTGGTCATGAGAGGGGGTGAGGAGGTAGGGGTGAGGATGTAGTGGGGAGAAGGTCGCGATGTGAAGTGAAGGGAAGGGAAGGGGACGACGAGGAAGTTTAGATCATCCAGGCCTCTCGTGACCTTCGCAGCATACAGGGGACAAGGTTTTTATTCTTATTTTTTTTGAGAAATATTTTGTTTTTATTTTACTATTAACGTTCGATTTCTTTTTAATATGTCAAAATGTATTTTATATTATTTTATGGCGGGAGAGGGGAGAGTGCTGGCAAGTCGGTTGGGGGTTTGAATTGACACCGATAACACCTTTGCATTCGTTTACAAGGTGAAGAACCCAAATTGATGAAACCTGGACCTACAATTCTGATATTGTCCTCCTGTGTTCAAAGCTGCTTTTACAGGGCTTCCCAGTACGATTGTTTTTCATTGGGTAGTGATTAGGTACAGATGTTTAGCCTGGTGTTCAAACAATGACTGCTCATCCCAACATGATGTCAGGAAAGCATGGAATAGCTGGCTGGTGAATCTGGGCAATTGATATTGATCTCTTTAAGGGTGTTCTCATCATTAGTATGATCACCATGCGTTTCTCTTGTGTGTCTGGTGATGTAACTTGACTAACTGGTATGAAGTACGCATTGGAAGAGATTCCTCGACATGAATGTTAAGAGTTCAAAAAGTGTTTTGAGATTTTCTTGAGTATTCATGGATGGAAATTCAAAAGGAAGGCCCAAGTTCCATTGTCGGCCTATTCTGTGCGACAATTTCAGAACCTGCAGGTTTGATCGGCGAGATTCCAGAATATGCTCATGTTGTGCACTCATCATGAATCTCTAAACATGGAGGACTCGCTTTTTCTTCCTCTGGCCTGTGCTGTTGTCATGTGTGAGGTCAACTGCTTGACGGCATGAGTGAGAGGAAAAGGGTTTACATGCTTGTGTATCGTGAGGAAGATCCAGCTGAAACCAGGGGGCAGGGAAGCAAGCCCAATGGGCAAGTCTTCATGGTTCTCCATCTCGCACCTGCGAGCGATTAGAGGAAATTCCGGTGCTGGGCCTGAGAGGCACAAGGCCCCTGGAGATGGGGAAGAGGTAGAGAGAGAGTGGTGGGTGTGGGGGGGGGCAATAAACAGAGAAGTATGGGAGAATGAAGGATAAATTGCATTCATGAGAGGAGGAATGGAGAGAGAGGGCATGGGTTGTGAGGGAAAGGAAACGCAGAAAGGGATTGGGATAAATGGGAAAATGTGGCGAGGGTGCAATTTCACCTCTTTATATGAAAAAGATGGATGAAAGCTTAATGTTGAATAAATAAGACAGAATTGTCAAAAGTCTCATCAGTTGGTGACTCCTCGTCAGATTTTTATCGACCTATATAAAACACAGGCACACAAGGTATTGCATGGGAATGTGTGTCCTGAGAGGGGCAGCCAGACAAAAAAAGGATGCACGTAAACGTCCACATTACAATCTTCATAAACCAGTTTTTGTTGGTGGTAATCTCCTTCAGTGGGCGCCAAGAGATGGACCGGAGCCTTCCCTTGGTCCCAAGTATCTGCCTTCTGTTTATTAGGATCTTGTTTCGATGATGACGATTATTTCACAGAAGGGCCAGCATTGGTCCTCGAAACATTTTCCTTTATTTCCCTCCATGCCTCGTTTGTGGAATATGCTTGACAATGGAGGTCTGTTTTCTTATTTATGTCCAATGAATGATTTTCTTTTGTGGAATGAATCATAAGTAGGGATATTACCCATTTTGTAAGATTAACTTGCTGTTTCATTGCAGTCGTTACTCAACCGCTGTATTATTACCTTCGCCACTAAAGGTGGATGGAGGTTACGCTTTCACCCCTGTTTGTCTGTCTATCTGTCTGTCTGTGAGCAGGATGTCTCAAAAAGCTGTGGACGGATTTGGACGAAACTTTGTGGACAAGTTGGGTGTGACAAGGAAGGATTGATTCAATTTTGGTGAAGATCCGGATAAGAGTATTTTTTTTTTTGAAGTGATTCTGCACCATTGAGAGAAGGGGCCAAAAATGATATATAGCACGATATTTAAAAAAGCTGTGGACGGGTTATGATGAAACTTGGTGGATGAGTTGGTTCGGTGACAAGAACAAGCCGATTGGATTTTGGTTCAGGTCCGGGTACACATCTGGCCTATCAGTGGGAGACAAAATGTAAACTATTCAGCCTGGCGGAGGTATGCGCTCTACCAAGTGGTCTTCTCATTATATCTACTTTATATAAACAATTAAGATGTCATGATAGGTACATGACAAGTGGTAACAGTAAACCACATCTTAATGGCTCCGACCACAATATAGAACCTCTGTCACGTTTTGGTTTTCAGGAAAGGATTCCACTTTGGAATTTCTGAACTGAAGCCATCTTAAGCCTCTGGCTTGTCAGATGGCCTGACCAACCCGTCCCTCCTTCCCTGTCATGCCATTGTTGTACGCATAAAGGATTAAGCCTTCATTTCTGTTGTGCCTTTCCTGGAAACTTGTAAAGAACTCGAACTGAACCACATCCCTCCATTTCTCATATCCCAACCAGGCTGTTGATCATTTTCTTCGTGAATTAATTTTGAGCTGCTTGCCTTGTACATGTTTACGTGAAGCATATTCTGGATATATGATGTAGAACGATAGATGTGGAAAGGGAAGGGAGAACAAGCAGCGATGAAAATACAGGGAGGCAATGGCTTTCGAGGTTTCCTGCAACAATGTTGTGCCTTTGCTGTACCCACAAGTTATTTGATCTGGGATGGTGGATTGGTAGAACGGATAAAATATGAATACGTACAGTAAACCTTCGCTTAACGTTGTAGTTACGTTCTTGAAAAGTGGGATTTCAAATTAAACGACTTTAAGCGAATCCAGCTTCCCCATTAGAATGAATGTAAATAGGGTTATGTTCCAGGGAAAATTTTTTTATCGTCAGACAAAAGACATTATTTACATTGAAAGTTTTCGTTTTAAATAATTTTTAAAAAACAATTGAATTTCATCATCTCCAGTTGCTTCACATCTTCACTGGCGAGCTCTTTTTCGTGTGATGGCACAAATTGCGTAACGTCGGCGTCTTCAACTTCATCAAAACCTGCTTCATTGGTCCCCAGGATAACTTTCTTCATCGCGGGGACAACATGGTTCTTCGATCCTCTCAAGTCATTGACACATTCAGGCCACAACTTCCTCCACACACCATTCAACCATCCATGCACGCTCGACTAACTTCAGCCCAGGGCCCATCGATGTTATGAATGCACTCGAGGATGTTTCCATCGCTTTAGCATATGAACACGTCACAGCTAGTCAGGTGGATCACCACTTGTCAAACACCTGAGATCGGAGAGGCTGACACAACCACCGAGGTTATCGATGCACAGCTCGGTGTATATAAGGCCCACACTGTACATACTCTGGGTGAGCTTACACACCGGTAGTTACAGGATGGTTTATACTGTAGTTTTATTAAAACGAGGAAAACCACAAATTTGGTACTAAATTTATAGGTAAAACGACTTTAAATGAGTACGTTCTCCAATAGATCAGTGACTTAAAAAAGAAACGATGTTAACCAGGACGATGCAAAACGAGGACTGACTCTATATGATTACGACGGAGACATTTGGTCCGGTGCATCTAGTGATCCAAGTGTCCTCTGCACCAATTCTCATGATAACAGTAGTCACGTGATCTGCAGCCACACTTCGTAATGCCAGCTTGTCCGCCACCTGGTGCCTGGCTCGTATTAAATATTTTCATGTAAGTGTACAAGCCTCATTACGGATGATATGGGAACTAACGTGTGCAAGTTACGATGGATTATATCTGTGAACACAGCTCAGGTTCTATGTACTGCATCTTTGGACCATACATTATTTTAATCAAAAAATTACTTTGACTCCAATGCAGTGTTTGGTTTTCCATTT
>NC_140964.1:139746610-139781610 GCF_056783735.1 Eptatretus burgeri
AGCAATCAACACACTTGTCAAAAAAAACTTGAATCATTTTTTTTTTTTTAATTTTTAATAAAACCCAAAATGTAATATCCTCTCCTCTGGTGAGGGTAAATATCCACCAGTAAAATATAACTACTGTGTAACAGGAAAGCACGTCAAATATCGGAGATTGTCTGTGTGTTTGTTGAGATTGTGGTGGGAGTAAAAGACTCCACTTCCATCTGTTGCATATACAGTTCCTTGCCCTCTGCTCGAGGAAGATGAACAACATCTTCCAAAATTAAGGACATTTGAACATTAGACCCGGGTGACTAGCGGCCATCTTGGATTTGACCTCTCACTGTCCCCTCAGAGGTCAAATCTGACTTCCCTCCACATCCAAAAATAAACATTATGGTATGACCTAACTATGCTAGAAATTTCATGCTTTTCTCATTAAAATGCACAATTTGTTAAAATATGAGAGCTTATCCGCTGTACTACTTGGAATCTTTATCATCAACCTTAATGAGATTGAGACGACCAACTTTTTATCCTCGGCTGAAAGGCATTTTGTCTCGAGATGTATCCTGAGATTCCTGCACCACGAAGAAAGATTTCATTAGATCCAACTCCGCAGGTGAACAAATCCATGTACAAATCCAAATCTTCACTTGGGTTTGCGAAAGTAATACGTTTCAGATTGGTGATGTGTTGGTTATCATTTTTAGCTCGCCTGTTCGAAGAACAGAGAGCTATAGCGATATCCCCGGCGTGAGCGTCGGCGTCAGCGTGAAAATGTTAAAGTTTTTGGTGCAAGTTATTTCCTTTTAATGTTTTTATCCACCACACTATTTTTTTACTGATTACAATATAGAAATACATCTATTGCTTTAAAATTATTTGGATCAGACTTCGCTGCAATGCTTTATAAAAAATATTAATTATTAGACTAGTCTTTTAAAAACTATAAATGTATAAACAGGCGAGCATTGGGTGGCTTTGACACCAACTCTCTGGTAATCCTTGAACTTGCTGCACAGTTCCACAGCCATTGCGAATCATGATGTGCATCCTGCAATTTGAATCCAAGTGAAAGGTAAATCAGGATGATTAAACATCTTCTCTTCTCTTTTCATAATTACTTTGGTTATATTGTGGGATTTCATGACGATGAAGACTATTTTGAAATCAGCTTGATGTAGCGAGAACAAAAGCAGTTGGGCTGTTATGATCATCGACGGAAGGTGACCTGACAATAGAGATTCCAGCTTCCTATCAAAGGCTGAAGAACCAGTGACTGTCGTATATGATTTCATGACATGTTTATTGATGGCAACCCCGACATCATGCATCGTACTGTCCAAAGTCATTCTGTAATTATCCGTTTGATTTCCATACCGAGTCTGCCTCCTCACAGACCATTACATGCACTGACTTTATGAGATTATATGATTGATATATGGAGACAAAGCAGGTGTGCTGGAGCACCAGCAAAATACGAATGGAAATGTATGTGGTTGTTGTTTTTTTGAATTTGAAACTGCTGATGTCATGTGTATATATACGTACAGAATTTGTGAGAATTTATGAATCAACCCTGCTTGGTCTTGAGCTGAACACCGACCTGTCAAGGTTCTCATTGGTTTCCTCCTTGATCAAAGCAGGGTGCCTGTACCTGACTTCCCTTATTGCCCACATTCTTCGCAACTTCCTATCACGCAGTGGGTTAATAGTAGTGTGTGAAAGACAGGCAACACATTGCTTGTTTGCAGTGGACAGTTCTGTATCTTTCAGACTTCGACTAAAAGGCCGAAGTAGCTATTTCAAATGTACTATCTTGTTTCCCGGCTGAAAAAGTCGTCTTAAACTGTTCAATGGATGTCCATAAAGGGCGGGTGTGTGGCAAGTGCCCCGTATTACTTGGAACCCTTGCAGGAAATGCTGGTGAGGGTTCGAGGTTACATTTGTAGTGAAGAGGTTTTGTATGTGTATGTGTGTGTGAGGGATTACGTTTACACCTGATACATGCTTGGGAGCTTCATTGGTATGCATTACTGTCTGCGCTGTCACTGATGATTCGCCAATTAGTGATGAAACTGGTCTGGCTGCTGAAAGAGTGTGTTGCATTGGGATTTCCATGCGTGTACTATTTGCAAATGTCTTTATAGCTGTTTAGGAACTCTGGGAAGGGATTGAAACAGCAAGGCACCTACCTTGCATAGACATTCTTGGTTGCTTTATGCAGCTTCATCAGCTCCAAGAGCACCCCACCCCTCTCCCTTCCACAGATCTCCTCATGTCTCTGTTCCCCAATGTTTTGTTCTGCCCTCTCTCGCCCCTCTTGTCTCCTGCCCCCGTTGCTGTGCGCTGTGTGTTAGCTCTCATACAAGTCTCGGCAAGGTATACAAAAAATAACAAAAATGGGAGGAGTCAATATATTTATATAATCATAGCCACTTGGGTTTAGTTGATTAGGTGAGAGCTAATTGGCTATTCCCTCCATTCAATGGTGAGACATATGGGTTGGTCTTCCTTTATCATTTTTACATGTGCATATATGTTGTTCGTCTTTCGGCTGCTCCTGTTTGGGGTCGCCACAGCGGATCATCCGTTATGATCCGCATACTGATTTGGCATAGGTTTTACGCCGGATGCCCTTCCTGACGCAACCTTGGTCGCCGCTTACGACACAAAGATAAGGATTGGGTTTCTCCATGATTCTGGGCTGCCCTACACCCTCTCATAGCGCGGCCCAGCGCAGAGCTCCCATCCTCAAGCGATCCTCCAACCCAAGCCTCCGAGTAGCCGGATTACAGGTGCACGCCACTACGCCCGGTTTACATGTCTATGTATGTATATATATATATATATATATATATATATATATATATATATATATATATATATATATATATATATATATATATATACATATATTTTATATATATATATATATATATATATATATATATATATATATATATATGTATATATATATATACATATATTTTTATATATATATATATATATATATATATATATATATATACATATATATTATGTATACATATATATTATGTATACATATATATTATGTATACATATATATTTTATATATATGTATACATATATATTATATATATATGTATACATATATATTATATATATGTATACATATATATATATATATATATATATATATATATATATATATATATATATATATATATATATATATATATATATATATATATATATATATATATATATATATATATATGTATATATATATATATATATATATGTATATATATATATATATATATATATATATATGTATATATATATATATATATATATATATATATATATATATATATATATATATATATATATATATATATATATATATATATATATATATATATATATATATATATATATATATATATATATATATATATATATATATATATATATATATATATATATATATATATATATATATATATATATATATATATATATATATATATATATATATATATATATATATATATATATATATATATATATATATATATATATTCTAGCAGGGTGTGATTGCACAATATGAAAGCATATGAACCGTGTTTCTCCATTGTCTTGGGTCGCTCACCTGCATTTTATTTTTCATTTATTTGTTTTCGTTGATGTTTTTTAATTTGCTTTTATTTTAATTTACGGATGATTTCCGATGGTTCTGTTATTTTTTTTCAAAGTGTATCAGCTTCGTTGTCCGTCGACGCACAAAATTAACGTGCTTCCCAATTGTCTCATGTTGCTCACCTGCATTTTTTTTCATTTATTTCTTTCATTTATTTATATTTTCAATGATGGATGTTGTTTGACGATTCTGTGACTTCTTCAGTGTACTGGCTTCGATGTCCATTGGCATGCAATATTTCAGCTTTCTGCGTCATTCAGAAGGCACCAATCTTGAATATCAGTCAGTCAGTGGTTAGAAAGAGCTTTAGCATACATATATTTATATATGAATTTATATTTACGAATATATATGTGCATATACATGTATTTATAAATATATGTAAATCATCTTCTTCTTTCGGCTGCTCCCGTTCGGGGTCGCCACAGCGGATCATCCGTATGATCCCCATAGTGATTTGGCACATGTTTTACGCCGGATGCCCTTCCTGACGCAACCCTGGTCGCCTCTTACGACACAGGGATATGGTACACCGATTTTAACCGGGGTATACACCGGCTCAGTATACTGGTACTCATTTCGCCGACCTCGGAAGGATGACAGGCTGAGTCAACCCCCTTGTGTATTAATTCAGTGGCCCAACGGGGCTTGAACTCAGGACCTTTTGGATCCCAAGCCGCTGCCCTAACCACTGTGCCAACACCAGGCTTATAAATATATGTAAATATATATACATATATTAGGGTGGTGCAAAAAAAAAAATTAAAAAAAAATTCAAATGTTGTCTCCACAAGCCTTAAATTATTCCACGATGATTCAATAACGCGCATAAAAAAATATAAGTTGTTCGGAGGTGATTTAGAGGTCACTCCATATGACGACTTTTAGTTTCATGAGTTGGTTAAATTAGGGTATGGTCAGGTACGATTACGGGTACTTCTGGATGTCCGAGGTGGAAAGGGAGTGCATTTTCGAACTCTATGGGGTTGATTTACCCTAAGAAATGACTGCACCGACATTGAATTCACTACCATTTCGAAAATATTCGCTGAAACAAGATTTATCATTACTGGAGTTGAGTAACTAATCCGACTCATTTCGATATTTTCTCATCTATAATTAATTTGTTGTCCGTCTAAACATTTCTTATAGTAAATCGACCCCACTGAGTTCGAAAATGCACTCCATTTTCACCTTGAAAGTTCAGAAGTGTACCGATTCGCATCTAAGTTACTGGGTTACGTTCTGAGAAACGCATCGTTAAGCGACGTCGTCGTTGTGTGAACATCATTTTTTTTTTCGTTTTCGAACATCGTGCTTACACAAACCTAGACACCGAGGCGACATGGTGTAGCCTATTACTCCTCGGATACAAACCTGTACAGCATGTTACTGCACTGAATACTGTCAGCAATTGTAACACACATTCAAGAGAGACGGAAGACTCGTTAGTTTTACCTTTGTGCTGATCATGACGGCCATCAGTGTTGTTAGCAGCAGCTTACAATCTCCTCTCGCATCGATTATAGAAAGATGAATAAATAGCGTTTGGATTTTATAAATTCGTAATCATTGCATCAATGTTATAATTTACAAATGAAGAAACGAGCACCTGTCAATTGTGATATATATTTTCGGAACAGTGCGATTGTTTTAACAACATAAAAAGATTCACGAAAAATGAATTTGTGTTTTAATTTCGACGAATATAACAACAATGATTTATTCGTGGAATTCTTCAATTCAAAGGTAATTTACTTGCTTGAAGGAAAATGTGGAAACATTGGTTCAGTTTGAAAGCCGATTTCCTTGAATCCCGATTGAGCACGACCCCGCTTTTTTTGCGATGACATTTTCTGGACCTCAACGATCGCATTACAACAGGGCCACACTGTCGGTTATTATCATTATGAGGTATTATGTACTGTACAGTGAACATAATTGTACGTGCTATTTTTATACGACTGGCAGCACTACGTCGGCTACATCACTCGGCGATTGGAATTTTTCAGCTACATTTTTTTTTTTCCAGAGCTGGCAGATCCGTCGTATATGCGATCCGTCGTTGCCCGGAACGTCGTGAAGCGGCACATGACTGTATATATATATATATATATATGTGTATAAAAACTGAAACGCAAAAGAAACTTACCACCTTTTAAACCTTCAAATATCAACAATAACAATGCGTGTAGTAAATGTGTGAACTTATTTGTGGACAATAGTGTCCTCACTGTCAGACAAAACGGTGACGGATGGTCACTTGAACCTTCAATGGTCACTTCATAGCACAGCTGTTGAACAGCCGTTTTGACTGTCAGTGATTAACCAAGGGGTACGGGATGATTTTAATGAGCTGCACATGATGTCTTGATATTGGCTTTAAAAAGGCCAGTGCAAAATGGGCATTTCAATCAACATGCCACGATTGTCAAGGGATCAACGGCAGTGTGCCTTGGGCATACTGCAAGGCGGATTGAGCTACCGTGAGGTGGCACGTGGCCTTGGCTGTTCACACCAGACGATATCGGCCCTGGTGGACAGAGACACCCTCCACAACTCTGCAGATGACAGACTTCGATCAAGGAGGCCAAGAGTCACCATTGCAAGGCAGGACAGGCAGATGGTACGAAGTCAGATGGCTTCAGACATTGAGGACTGAGTGGGACAGAATCCAGCAGCAATCCATCCAAAGACTGGTCGGCAGTTTGCGGCGACGATGCACTGCCTGTATCCAAAACAATGGTGGCCACACACGCTATTGAAAGGGGACTGACATTGCACCCATTGCTGTTCTGTACTGTAGAACAAACTTATGAGATGGTGTATCTTGGTCAAAAACTTGACATGTCATCAATAAAATGCCAATGTTTCAATTAGCAATTGTTGGTTTGTTTTATTTTGAACTGTTACAATTTTATTACATTTCAAACAAGTGGTAAGTTTATTTTGCGTATATATATATATATATATATATATATATATATATATATATATATATATATATATATATATATATATATATATATAATATATATACAGCTCTGGGAAAAAAAATTAAGAGACCACTGTAAAATTATCCGTTTTTCTGGTTTGACTATTTATAGGTATGTGTTTGAGTAAAATGAACATTTTTGTTTTATTCTATTAACTACTGACAACATTTCTCCCAAATTCCGAATAAAAATATTGTCATTTCGAGCATTTATTTGCAGAAAATGACAACTGGTCAAAATACCAACAAAGATTCAGTGTTTTCAGACCTCAAATAATACAAACAAAACAAGTTCATATTCATTTTTAAACAACACAACACTAATGTTTTAACTTAGGAAGAGTTCAGAAATCAATATTTTGTGGAATAACCCTGATTTTCAATCGCAGCTTTCATGCGTCTTGGCATGCTCTCCACCAGTCTTTTACATTGCTGTTGGGTGACTTTATGCCACTCCTGGCACAAAAATTCAAGCAGCTCGGCTTTGTTTGATGGCTTGTGACCATCCATCTTCCTCTTGATCACATTCCAGAGGTTTTCAATGGGGTTCAGGTCTGGAGATTGGGCTGGCCATGACAGGGTCTTGATCTGATGGTCCTCCATCCACACCTTGATTGACCTGGCTGTGTGGCATGGAGCATTGTCCTGCTGGAAAACCCAATCCTCAGAGTTGGGGAACATTGTGAGAGCAGAAGGAAGCAAGTGTTCTTCCTGGACAACCTTGTACGTGGCTTGATTCATGAGTCCTTCACAAAGACAAATCTGCCTGATTCCAGCCTTGCTGAAGCACCCCCAGTTCATCACTGATCCTCCACAAAATTTCACAGTGGGTGCGAGACACTGTGGCTTGAAGGCCTCTCTCGGTCTAACCATTAGACGACCAGGTGTTGGGCAAAGCTGAAAATTGGACTCATCAGAGAAGATGACCTTACTCCAGTCTTCTACAGTCCAATCCTTATGGTCTTTTGCAAATGTCAGCCTGGCTCTTCTTTGTTTCTCATTGATGAAGGGCTTTTTTTTCTCGCTTTGCATGACTTCAGCCCTCCCCCGAGGAGCCTGTTTCGAACCGTCCTCGCAGTGCACTTCACCCCAGCTGCCGTTTGCCATTCTTTTTGGAGGTCACTTGATGTCATCCTACGGTTGTTGAGTGAAATTTGAATGAGTTGGTGGTCATCCCGGTCAGTGGAAAGTCGTTTTCGCCCTCCACCAGTCTGTAGCTTTGTTGTTCCCAATGTCTGCTGCTTGACCTTGTTCTTATGAACCGCCATCTTTGAAATTTTAAGGATGGAAGCAACGTGACGCTCACTGTATCCCTCTGCCAGTAAAGCCTGGATACGGCAAGCACTGTTTTTGCCATCCAGCTGGTCCTATTGCAAGAGGATAGTGATGACCACAGCAGTGGGTTTTATACTTTTCCTTGTTAAATAAGATTCGGTTCAGGTAATCACCGAATCAGTACCTCACTAAGTAGAATGAGGTGTGCCTGTGTTGGAATTCAACAGACACTGGAATGGAATGGCTGCCATACATGTAGAGATGCTGATTTAAATTTTTTTTGGAGTGGTCTCTTATTTTTTTCCAGAGCTGTGTATATATATATATATATATATATATATATATATATATATATATATATATATATATATATATATATATACATATACACATGTATTTGTATATAAATATTTATAGATATATATATATATTTATATGTTGTTGCGAATTCGCGCCCACCGGAACGGACAATTCTGTCGTGACCCTCTCGGACCAACGACGGGAGCTCGTCACGGGTGGGGGTTTAACCTCACCACGATCGTGCCAATTGCCCACCCGTGCAGGATAGGGTCGCTCGCCAAATTCGATCTACCTAAGTACCTGCGCGAATGGTCGACCCGGCGATCGCACCGCGCCACAGGCCGACTCTGGACACGAACCGCTTAAGCGGTCCGTTCCGTGCTACAGTGATAACCGAGCGGTGGTATCGTCGGCCTCGACGGTTCCGATTAATTATCGGGCGTATTAAGCCCACTACAAACCCTTACGTGAAGCAGGATGGAGGGTCAATAAAGAAAAGACTAAGCGAAACGGGAAAACAGTTCACACAAAGCACATTTATTACGCGACACACGGAAAGCACACATATACAGCCAAACAGTCAAAATGCACGTGTAGCAGTTACAACAAAAGAAACAACGACGCAGATTTACTACCGACTATCCGCACACACGGCAACACTTATACAGTTCTACTTTACAGACGGCGCCAACCCACATTTACTCAAAAGCAAAGGAAAGAAGCCACCCTCTTAGACAAGGGGGCAGACGGGCCTGTAGGCCAATATGCGCGCGTGACCTGAAGGAGCGGCCAGGTCCGCGAGACCGGGTGGGTCCTACCCGTGTCCTCGTGACTCGTTGGCGGACGAGCCGCAGATGTGGCCGCGTGGCTGTGCCCCGACTCCGTGCTCCTTGGTAGGTTTCGTTGGCACGACGTTTGGAGTGGGGTGGGAACGTGGCCTGCTTTTTGCACTATCTCAGCACGGGGGAAAGGGGGAATTGTTGATGCCCTGGGGGAGGGAGAATAACTGGCTGGCTTGGGTCCCGCAACGAGCGATCTCACACCGCGACCTCGTCGCCGACCGCCGTCCTTCTCGCCTCGGACCCGAGCTCCTTGGCCTCTTCCCGCAACTGTCCTCAGCCGACTGCAGAACCCAACTCGATGACTTCGCCACCCGACTCCACTCTCTGCCACACCGATGGCTCGACTCACTCTTTCTCTGCTGACACACACTGCTACTGCCACATTCTCCCCCTATTCGCCTTGCGCTCGCCGTTTTATAGGCCGGCAGGAGAAAACAATATGCAAATTTCCGGATCAGGAGGACCTCGGGGGCGGAGCCACGCTCGCCAATTGGACGGAGGAAAAGTGGGCGTGAACCTCCTCTGATCCTAGAATTTGCATATATCGATTTCACACGACTCGCTTGGAGGCGGGGCCAAGCCGCTCTGCGCTTGCGAATTGGACGGATCAGAAGTGGGCCTGTAGCGTTCTTGATCTGAATTCTCCCTCAGAAAGGCCGCTATTTGCACTCGCGGCTTGGTGCGTATCTTGAACTAGCCCAAGACAGCCCGCCGCTCAGTGTTCACAGGTGTTGTGGGAATGGCCGTATAAGGAGAGAGGTGAGGGTGGTGGAGGGTTTATCGGTGGTGGTTTGATGGTTATGGCGGTTGAGACGTGGTTGGTTCAAAATAAAGATAGAACAGAAAAACGGCTATCTCAAAGCGTCTCAGCCCGAATGAATCACATAAATTCCTTCTAAACAACGGGTTTGGGGCTAACTACACATGTACTTAGTTATCTCACCTACGGGACCTGAATGGTGGTTTGCGAATTTCCACAGCCGTAACAATATTTATATATATATATATATATATATATATATATATATATATATATATATATATATATATATATATTTGTATATATTGTTGCGAATTCGCGCCCGCCGGCGTGCGAACGGCCACGTGACTCGAATCGCGGCACGTCGCCCACCGGACGGACGGAGGGACAATTCCGTCGTGACCCTCTCGGACTAACGCCGGGAACTAGTCACGGGTGGGCCTTTCGGCCTCACCACGATCGTGCCAATCGGCCCCCCGCGTGGGATAGGGTTGTTCGCCAAATTCGACCTACCTAAGTACCCACACGGAGGGTAGACCAGGCGATCGCACCTCGCCGCAGGTCGACTTCGGACACGGGCCACTTTAAGCGACCCGTTCCGTACTATCGGGATAACCGAGCGGTGTTATCGTCAACCTCGACGGTTCCGATTAATTATCGAGCATATTTAGCCCACTACCAACCCTTTACGTGAAGTAAGATGGAGATTCAATTAAAGAAAAGACGAAGCGAAACGGGAAAAACAGTTCAACATAAGGCACATTTATTCCGCGGCAAACGGAAAGCACACATATACAATTACAACAATTATGCACCAAAAGCAAATATAAAAGAAACACAACAATTATGCACCAAAAGCAATTGCAACAAAAGAAACACAATGCAGATCTACTACCGACTACGCGAGCACACGGCAACACTTACACAGTTTTACTTTACAGACGGCGCCGACAACACATATACTCAAAATCAAAAGAAAAAAAGGGGCCACCCTCTACGACAAGGGGGCAGACGTGGTCTGTGGGCGCGAGACCGGGCAGAGCCTACCCGTCTTGTGATGAGCCGCAAAATGGCGGCGGCGCCCCGACTCCGCGGGCCTCGCTGGCAATGCCTGGAATGGGATGGGAACGGGGCCCCCTTTTCGCACTATCTCAGTGCGGGGGGAAAACAGGGGGGGGGTTGTTGATGCTCTGGGGAAAGAGGATAGCTGGCTTGCTTGGGTCCCGCGACGAGCGACTCCATTGTGCCCTCGACCGCGTTCCCGGCTTCTCCTCTCTGCAGCTCCCCGACAGACTCCGAACCCCGACAGACCGACTCTCCTCCAGACCTGTCTTGACTGCTGCTGCCACACTTCGCCGCCGCCACAACTCGCCCGAGCCCGAAACAGAAACTCTGACTGAATTCGCCCCGCGCTCGGCACTTTATAGTGCAGCAGGAGAAACCATATGCAGATTTTCGGATCAGGATGGGCTCGGGGGTGGAGCCACGCTCGCCCATTGGACGGAGGAAAAGTGGGCGTGAATCATTCCTGATCCGACTTCCCCTCTGAAAGGCCGCTTTTTGCACCCGAGGCTCGGCGCGCGTCCCGCACGAGGCCAGGACAGCCTGACACTCGGCGTTCACAAGCGGTGCGGGAATGGCCGCAGAAGGAGAGGCGAAGGTGGTGGAGGGTTTATTGTGGCGGTGATGGCCATGGCGACGCTTGGAATGGCGGTGATGCGATGGTTGCGAGAGCGGGTTGTGAAGGTAAAGGCCTTGGCTGTTGGCGTTGTTGTTGTTGTGAAGCGGCGTTGCGGTTGGTGGTTGTTGTGTGATGGCGGTTGAGACGTGGTTGGTTCAAAATAAAGATAGAACAGAAAAACGGCTATCTTAAAGGGTCGCAGCCCAAATGAATGACATTTATTCCCTCTAAACAACGGGTTTGGGGCTAACTACACATGTACTTACAGAGATATCTCACCTACCGGACCTGAATGGTGGTTTGCGAATTTCCTCAACCACAACAATATATTATGTGTACACACTGTATACCTTATTGTGATCAGCGTCTAACAGGGCAAGTTTGTCCAGCCATATGACTGACTACTCCAGATTGTCATGTGAATGCAACTTAGTGAGTATACCCAGATTGTTAGAAACAGGCTCCATGAGGGTAGTATTTACTTTTTCGCCCATGAGTGCATATCTCCTTTGCCTTCTGGTGGCTGACATTGGAATAAGCGCATGACCATGTCAATGACACCCTTTCTGGATAAGGTTCTGAATTTAGATCATTTTACCCATGTACAACATCGCTTTTGGTCTTCCTTTCCGTTATTCACTCATATTCTGTATGATGGGGTCAAGTGAAAACGTTTACAGATACTGTAATTGAATTGCTCATAAAAAGAAACGAATACATTTTGTGAAATGTTTTGTTTGTCAAATATTTTCCTTTTTATATCAAATAACTCATTTAGTTTTGAAAACAAGACAAACCGAACACCTTCCAAAAAGGATGGGTTATATCTGTTCAGTAAATGAAATGGTGATTGTGGAGTTCAGAAGGCGAGTTTGTCAGTCCAAATGAACATGGAATGATGTATCACAAAGGAAGAATGAGTTCACAGTTTGTTTTATAAAATAAAAATTACTACTTGATGATATTCGTTTTCTGGTGCTCTGCCCAAAGTCAGGTTCAATACTGCCATTGCCTTCCCAGCAGTAGTTAGGGCATGGATTTAGAATTAAATTGTTCATTATGCCGGTGATAGCTCACCTACTCTTCACAAAGCACACTGTGGGGTCTTTATCGTCCACCAAATAATGCCAAGCAGACAGGAAGCCAGTTTAACGTCCATCCAAGGGACGGCACACACACACACATTGATGAATCACCCTACCTGTGAATCACCAGCATAACGGTTTATAGCTGGGTCAGGATTCGGGTTTCACCGGCTGCTCCACTACCCCCAAACCCATCCAGGTGCGGCTCAGTGAGCCTCACAAAAAAATTCCTGGAAGAATTTACTTCTCCTTAAAGAGCTCGAGAGCGAAAGAGAGAAATAGAAAGTAAAAGAGATGAAGGAGAAGAAAAAGCAAGAATCAGGATGAATGAAGAGAATTATGAAAAAAAAAATGTGAAAGGAACAAAGAACAAAGATGTCGAGAACAACCCGGACAAATAGATTTCTTCACTCACCAGGCTCAAACACAGCAACATGTATAACCTACCAGATGTGTTACAGTGTGGAAGCACAGTCAACACAGCATCAGTGGCCATCAGCCAACACAGTCGTGAGACACCCTTATCCTGCCTAACCACTAAATTGTACAACTCAGTCCCATCAGCATCATTATCCCATGCAGGACAACTTTGCACTAACAGGCCGTTAATACAGGGGTGGGAAGCCCTACTCACAGTGAATATGGCACGGGCTCAGGCTTTGCTTGTCTTCCTCCCCCACTCCACTTCCAATGAATGTAACAATACTAATGTGGCCATTAGCAGATCTCAGCATCTCCAAGTGTAATGTAGCTTTTACTTTATACTCAAAAAGGCTGCAAGGTTTAAATGTTTCAGGTCATTAATCATTTAACAAATTGCTAAATGTGAAAACGAGCCTTTTTTTAAGGGTTGAAGGGTCATGGAAGAAGTTGTACGAATATCACATCCAGGAAAAAGGCCTCGGGGGAAACAGAGTAATCTGCAATGCTTGGTAACGATGTTTTATCTTCTTTTTTTTTTTCTTTTCCTCATTTTTTTTTTATCCCTTTTTTTTTCTCCCGTTTTTGAGATGAGTTTCAATTGTCTTGGTATTTCACAAAATGTCGGCCTCAAATCTCTCCTTCAAATTGATAGTTTTGCCATCGATCCTATGTTGGCGACATCTCAACCTCACCACCGACGCAGACCGACGTTCACAAACACTGGTATTCTACTACACAGTACCTCGAGGACAACCTCCACCGGTTTGAGTCGTTGTCGGCTTCGTGAAGGTATTCCGATGGAAATGTTTTGATAAATTAATCAATTCCGCAACGCCGGCCGACAACGCTCCGCAGATTTTTACACGTTCATTATAAATACTAATTGTGTCCATGTAATAGGTTTTTGTATTTTGTTGTGCAGTGAAATAATTTCAATGATCATCATTAGTGATTTTAAAAATTGTAAAAATTTATTAATTGAGTTGTGCAAGCTTTACAGTGATACAAGGCGCATTGTTTCGGGCCTACTCTTTCACTGAACTTGTCTTGCTTGTGTCTCGTTCAGTAGTTTACATGCTTTGTTTTGTTTTGCTAAATATCAAGGGGATACCTGGGTAATTACCAAGGGGATACCTGGGTACAGAATTGTGTTTTGAAGTCTTGCATGAGGCATCATCATATTGGCACAACTTATTTTGACCTTTTATTATGACTTGTATTTTTTCAACTTTTTTAATGTAAAATCGAGGCTCATGGAAGAGCTGGAACACAGAACGTATCAGGACGCATCATAACAAAAAGTACAGCAGGAGAAGGGGTAGAATTGACAGAGATGGACAAACAAGGGATGGGGATGTTGATGCATGGAAGGGGAGAACGTAAGGGGTGGACGAGATGGATACAGAAGCAAAATGTTGGGAGGGGAGGGGGTGGTTTAACGGGTGTCGAGAAGACCATGGTTTTAAATGGGGGAGGGGGGACTTGAAAAGATGTTGAACAGCTGTCTTATGATCTTGAGGGAAGAATAAGATTGAAGAGAGTGTATAAGTCGGTTCTACGGGTGTGGAAAAAAATAGGAATAAACAGTAGTGGTTCTGGATTTCGGCAGCTTCATGAGGAGGGGGTTTATGGAGTACCGTATGCATCCTGCAGATACCTGGGGAGGGACTAAGCACGGATAGGGCAGACAGTGCAAGACCAGAAAGTTGGCAGAAGAAGAAGGAGAGACCACCGACCTTTCTGCGATGGCGGTGACGCCCATCGACTCAGCTTCATCACGAGAGATTCGGTTTCCAAAGCCTCAAGCTGAGCAAGGTGTCAAAAACCAGCCTCCATGTTGAACATGACAGATACAGCAATCTGCTGTCAGAATGTCGGATAGCATGAGAAGTCTTGTGATGATCAGAATCCAAATTCTACGACAAAGCACTCATCACTTGCACGTCATCATCTATCATTCGATACAGGAAGCGAGTGTCGTCATGGCAGCGGGTCTTGCGATATTATTTAATTCCGATTGAAACACTTCCTGGCTTCAAATATGTATTAATACACACTCTCATCCACCTTCATTTCAGCAACCTCATGTAGGACACCGACAAACCAAATTTGTGTTCAACACCGGTGTGCGAGATTCGCTCTACGATGAAAAACATGAAAACAGTGCTGACTCTATCTACTGTGCAAATATGTTCAGCCCTTGTCTTAAATTACAGCAGGGCTTACTAAAGAAGATCGGAATTGATCCAATAATTACCTGCATCTCTCGTCTCAGGAGGCTGGCAGGATGGCCTACAGGTACGCACACTGACCTCTGAACTGTCTATCCTGGGTTAAAATCCCGACCCACCTCTAAACTGTCATCCCGGTGTTTCACATGCAGGGTGATTCATCAATTTGTGGGCCATCTCTCGGATGGACGTTAAGCTGGATGTCTCTCCTTCCGGATTAAAGATCCCACTGTGTCCTTCGCGAATAGTAGTTGAGCTCTCGCCAGCACCCTGAACAGATTCGAAATACCTGCCCTGACTTCCTGTATCAGAGTGACGACCCATCCAGGATTGCAACCCGAGCCAGAGAAACTGCTTCGGCAGCACCGACGCTCTGTATAGACCATGGTTCATGATCTGACCCTTCATCTTGGCTTGAATGAGTTTATCCTGTGGCATTTCCTTCCGACTGCTGCATACATCTCACCCTTCTTGCATATCATGTACGTAGATGACAGAACAAGCTTGACCCGACTGAGTGGAACGCGACTCACTGCCGTGTTCTCGGACCGCAAACGCCGTTTGGCAACTGGTCAGGCATCATCGATGTCAATATTCACGTTTGCTGGAGCGACATCATGATGTCTGGTTCATTCGTCGAGGAATGTCCTGCACAACGCTTGGGTGCCCTATCTTTGTTGGACTTGTTCCTGTCCAATGAATGGCATTTACCATCGAGGAGAGAGGTCGAGCTCGGGTAGGGAAATGGACCACAGATGTCGATGTTCTTGAGACCCAGGTTCACGGTCCCGGCAAGGTTTAGCCACTTCAGAGCATACTTACCTGTTGTCTTCCGAGTTGCTTCAGAAAATGGACTAATTTTGGAGGTAACTTTGGTGAATAAATGGATAGTTCACCTCATTTTCTGCTCGAATTTGAGAATTTTGACCCATCATACCCTGGCGTGGGCTCTTCCATCTTCGATCTTGTCTTGTTTCCAGCAGACAGTTCCTCACACTTTCAGGGGCACCACGTGGCCACACCCCGTCAACTCGCAATTTCATTGGTTGGGAGCCGAATCGCATTTGCTGAAAATGTGATCCGACGGCAGCAAAAAAGTTTGACATTCCAACCGAAATAAAAAAAATACTTCCTTCCTGTCTTTGCAAATGCCAACAAGTGAGTTTGTGTGTAATAAAACACAAAGAGTCGATTTGTGTGGACATCTCGTGGTCCCTCGTTGGGTAACGCAAAACAGAACGATAATCGGTCAGGGCCCACGGCCTTGGAGGAACTGTTTCCCCTGAAAAATCGACGTTTGGATCGGATAATTGGTGAATTTCAAACGAACAGGAATTTACAACCTTACCATGAACTGAACTTGCACACATTCTACCTTGAAGCATTAGCGCGTGGCACGCAATGCCAAAAAGCACATTTGACAACGGAATGCCATGAAAGGTAGCTCATCCCTAATGCTGTGGTTAGTAATTCAATATTGTGTGTCAAGCCAAGAACCCTTGCTTGCCTTTTGTTCTTGGTGTCTTGTTTTTTTTATTGAAGTTTTCCTGCTGCCTGACTTCAATCCCCTGGAGGTTCCTTCACCCAGAAACGTTTGGTTAACCGACGGCGAAATGGAACTGGTTATAGATGGGTCAGGAAAACCGACCAAACATCGCTTAATTTCCTTGCACTGCTTGCGGGGAAATTCCATTGCAACTGATGTAATTCTCGTGTTGGGTCGGTGAACAGACAAACTCTGTCGTCATGGTGACAGTCCATCGACGAATAATGCCAGTATGATATTATTATGAGCTGTGTTTGTGCAGTCGTTACAGTCTCCTGCTGTTCATATGCAGGTCACAAGCTCAAAAATGATTCCAATATGGCATGCGAGTGAGCGAGGTGCCTGACAAACCAGAGAACCGCTGCCTCCGCCCAACCGCTCTCCTTCCCATGGGAATGGAAACGTCTGGATGTCAACAGGCAATCGATTCACAAATGTACCCTGCAATCATTCAATTACCGCACGCTTGCTCTGTCCAAGATACGCTTGCTCTGTCCAAGACATGTAAACACGTAGTCGTGTGACGTGTCCCCCTCCGTCCCCCCAAAGGTATACACGTCTTGAGAATAACCGAGAGAAAAATCAAAATTATTTCAGTGTGAAAGTGGTGATTTAGTCGGTAAAATGCTCGGCCTTGTTCACAGAGGTTGCCCATTCAATTTGGGCTGAAGGCAGCAGCGCCAAGGATTTGGACGTTAAGTCACTGGAAACCAAGGTACATAGTTTGAGTGTAATTACCTTGTTGCAATAAGGTTATCAGTAACTCCCAACCCCATCCCAGGTGGCTCATTAATGGCCAAAAGAAACTGGGTATCTGTTGGTCTGTTTGATATTTGATACCAGGTCACAAATGTCGTCGACTATTTCAATGTCCTCAAGGCAACTTGTAATGGACGCCAAACGCTACCTTCGAAAAGGAAGTGCTGTCCAAGCCTCCTCAAATTAATATTAAAGAAATTGTAGATTTGACGTCTGACTGCTTCATGTACATTCGATCCGTCTCTGGTGCTCAGCCCGAAGGCAGAATCAACGCTTCCAAAGCAGTCTCGGGGCGAGGATCACGCCGGCTGGTTGGCCTTCTCAAGGGTGTTCTCAGGGGTGTACTCAGGGTAACAATTCGGAATTTGTTCAGAGTGCCGGCGATAACTCACCGATTCTTAGCGGAAGACACCGTGGGATTTTTAACCTCCACCAACAGATTCTAGCAGATAGGTCACCAGCTTGACACCCCTCTGAGGGGTGTTTGACTTGGTGATGCATCGCCTTGCCCGCAAAGCACCGATCCGGTAATTTATCGTTGGGTCGACAATCGAGCACAAGAGTCAGCTCCGAGGTGATTGCTCTCTCTGCCTTAGTACCGTGCAGTCAGACCTATCTACCTGATGTACGTTTCATGTTAATTACCCGTTGACTGTTTTGAACATCATGGATACTGTGCTTATGTGGATGCGACACTTACTGGAGGGGGTGAAGGTCTCGCGCCCCTGGCTTGATCTCTTCGTCTTTTAACTGTTATGGTGATGGGTTCCTTGTATTGACTGGCTAGTTTGGTCATGTCTTTTCTTCTTCATGTTCAAAGAATTGTTATGAAAGCTTATTTGACTCTTCATGCTTTGCCACCCTCACAACCAGCACCACAACATTCTCTCTGGATAATTAGAGCTGCTCACAATTGGTTCTGATTCTGGAATCCCTTGGGATGAAAGGTGGTCAGAGTAATTCACTCGTCATTGTACCAGGTGCCTCGTGCTTTGAACATGAATCACTAGAACATGTCATTGAACTTTTAGGAATTTTCTTTGTCCTGAAAAAGGTTGACTGAATAACTATGGGTCACTTATGCCGAAGCAGTTTCTTGGCAAAGGTTATACTGGGTGGCTCGCCTTTGCCTTCACGGCAGTAGGGAGGGCACGAACCCGGCCACGATAGCTCGCCTAACCTTTGCAAAGGTCACCAGGCCCTCGAGACAACGTTTAATGTCCACCGACTAATGTAATCTTTAACGTCCCCCGAGTAATTCCAGAAGGTGGACGGGATGCCCAGTTGTAACGTCCATCTGAGGGACGGCACACATTGATGAATCGCCCGTCCTGTGAAACACCACGATGACAGTCTATAGCTGGGTCGGAATTCAAACCCAGGCTGGACAGCATAGCGGCGAGTGTGCGTACCTCCAGGCCATCCTGCCAGCCCAAATGCTGTATATGTACAAACTTATTTAACAAAATTCCCTGTTTTACATTGCAATACACATTTTTACATTTAAATAAATATGTAGAGGAGATGGACGGAAAAGTGTATATAAATAAAAAACTTCAAGGTGCTATGAAGGTTGGGGAATGGTAAAACATATAAATAAATAAATAACTTTAGGTGGTATTCTGTCGTGGAGATGGTGAGGGTGTATAAATAAATAAATA
Source organism: Eptatretus burgeri (assembly GCF_056783735.1). Lineage (NCBI taxonomy): Eukaryota > Metazoa > Chordata > Myxini > Myxiniformes > Myxinidae > Eptatretus > Eptatretus burgeri. The sequence goes on from NC_140964.1 coordinate 139,765,845, forward strand.
AATAAATAATCCAAAGTTGTGTGTTGGTAGCGCAGATGGTAAAATGTATATCAACAAGTGTGAGGGGCTGGGAGAGGGGGGGCACTTGCCAATACAGTACTTCCGTGTGGTTTCGCTGCTTGTGAGTATTTATAAATTATAAGGTGGTACAAGTCTGAAGACGACGATGGTTCACGAGCGGTATTTGACGATGTAGATTGTTTCAGAAGTCAAGGATGAGACAACGTGATAATGTTTGTCCAAGTTATAAAAATGATCAACATGATGTGGTACGAGTGACAGGTTATTAGCTGTAAAATGTTGAAAACCCGGTTTCGTTCATCAACTTAAAAAATTTGACCTTTGTGAACTTTAAAGGTCAAAGGTCAAGGATTATGACCTTTGGTGCAAAACTTCCTCTGGAACATTCCAGGAACAATATAACGTCATATAGGCTATATGGAATTTCGCACTCCTCGCATTATCCATACTTTGATGACATCAGCGTAAAAACAAACTTGAAGGGGGCGCCATGGGCAAGCTGTTCGAGATAGAGCAAAATGGTTTCAAGACTTTAGGTGGGGAATGACCTCAAGATTATGCATAAAAAATATTGTCATCCTAGCTCTCAAAGTTTGGGCGGTCGTATGATTTTTATGTCAAAATTTGCAATTTTCTAAGTTCGTGACCTTGTGACCTTGACCTTGGGACGGAAATGAAAAATCGAGCTCCGTGGGGCTATGCAGGTGCCATTGGGCTAACCAAATACCGAAACCCCTGTCAGATTCGACAAACCCCCTCGGAGAAGATGCAAATTGAAATCGGCTACCCCCTAAAAACACGTTTTTTGGGCGTGGCTCTGCCCATAATGGGCGCAGCATGCCCATTTTCAGGAAAACACAACTAGATCATGATATAAACCTCCCACCAAAATTTTATCAGGATCGGATCAAAACCCACGGAGCTATGCTCGGGACAAACAGACATTCAGACAGACAGACACACACAACAATAACGAATATAGTAGTCACTGATATTTTTTCGTGAACCAATAAACCGTCGGGAGTGGCAAACCTTCCAATAACTACAGGCCTTTCACAACCCCTGGGCCAAGGAGCGGCCAAGCAGCAGGTATTTTGCTCCATCCATTTTCCCTTCTATCTTGACAAGTGCCCCAGTCCCTGTTGATTAGAAACATCCCCACAACATGACGTTGCCACCACCATTCTTCACAGAGTAGGGATGGTGTTCTTTGGGTGATGTGCTGTGTTATGTTTGCACCAAACGTTAACCTTTTGCATTTCGGCCAAAATGTTCCATCTTGGTGGTTTCATCAGACCACAAAACCTTTTGCCACATGCCATCAGAATCTCTGGAGAATTTTTTTGCATACCTCAAAACGGGACTCAAGGTGGGCTTTTTGAGGAATGGCTTCCTTCTTGCCATCCTATCGCGCAGGCCAGACTTGTGGAGTGTTTGAGATGTTGTTGTCACATGCACAAAGTGACCAGTCTTTATCATAAAGGCCTGTAGCTTTTTCCAAGTTGCCATTGGCCTCTTGGTGGCCTCTTTGATCAGTCTCCTCCTTCCTTGGTCATCCAGTTTGGAGGAACGGCCTGATCTCGGCACGGTCTTGGTGATACCATACGTCTTACACTTTTTAATGATTGTCTTGACTGTGTTCCAAGGGATATTCAAGGCCTTTGAAATATTTTTTTTACCCGTCCCCTGATCTGTGCCTTTCAACAACTTTATCCCAGATGTCTTTTGAAAGCTCCTTGGTGCTCATGGTTGAGTCTTTGCTGTGAAATGCACGACCCAGCAGAGGAAACCTGCAGGAACATCTGATTTTATTTTGAAATAATCAGAATCACTATAATTTGACACAGGTGGAGGCCAATTAACTTGGTGTGTGATTTTTTTTTTTGAAGATTACACCTGAGCTAATTCACAATTGCTATTACGAAGGGGGTGGACACTTATTCAAGTAAGATATTCTTTTTTTGTATTTTTCATTAATTTTCTGAAGCCTGGTGTTGGCTTCGTGGTTCGGGTGGCCTACTTCGGATGTTATGGTCCTGTGTTCAAGCCCTGTTGGGTGCTGAATTAACACCAGGTTGGGTTGACTGAACCTGTCATCCTTCTGAGGTCAGCAAAATGAGTACCAGTGTACTGGTAGAGGGGCACAGTGTCAGTGGCACAGCTGTTCTTCCAAGAAATGATAGCGACCTGACAGCTAAGCTGCTATGCACAAGAAAATAATTAATTTTCTGAAATTTGTGGAATTTGTTTTTCACTCTTAAGTTGTGTGTTTCGATGCGTTGATAAAGGTTGAAGAAGTCTGATTTAACGCAGTCTGAATTCTGATTCCAGGCAGGCTGCAAAGGCAACAAAAGGGGGAAATTTTGAAAGGCGGTGTAGACTTTCTATATGCACTGTATGTTCAGGCAGGGATTAAACCCACGTGGTTTGAAATTTGTCTGAGGTCATTATTTACTTTTGACCCAAAGATGCAGGGCAGGGTCTCGGGGACCTGGCAATGTTGTTGTACAACTGTATAACGATGTTATAATATAATTTATTTACATTTAAGCCTACTTGTATGCTCCTATCACTGAGTTACAAATAATTCAGTGACATAAATATGAAATAAAAACTTAATTCATGTTCAAGGGAAAGGATTAGTTCATAACACCAACCCTTCCTTTCCAGTCCTCGGGTCAGGGAGGCCCGGCAAGGTTGTTATTTTATATAATTTTTATCTCATTCTTTGTTGTTGGTGCCTGCTGCCATGTGAGGTCTTCCTCGTCAGAGCAGTCAGATCCACATTCGCCATGTCCTCTCTGTAAGTTTTCCCTTCAGTGTAAAACAACCAAAGTGACAGTGAAAAGGATTTTGAGCCGAAAGGCGTCACGGGCCTTGTGAAGATAGGCCTCAGCTATCGAGTCAGCAGTCTGTTGTCTATACACCGCCCAAATAATTATGTGACATTCTCTCAAGCAGGGCTTTTACTGTGGAGATGATGTGCTTCTTGCTATTATTTCCGGCTATTTTTCTCTTAAACAACTCGACCAGAGACCACCCAACCCATGTCATTATAATGGTCTTTGTCCGAAGACTTGTGGGAATCTCGTGAGATTATGAAAGAAATCATCCATGATTCTTTATTTTTAATGAGGTGTGTATATAATATGACTGATTCGTCAAGAAGAAAACTGGTTTTGGGTCATTTATTGGCACAAATGGCCTGCTCATGGTCACTTGAGAGAATTGCAATTCCACGGGATTGTGAGTTGGACAGTTGACGGTGATGGGCCATAAACATCTCGGAGTTAAGTCGGTGATTGCATGACAGGGGAGGGAAAGTAGTTGATACTCCACTGTTTTGATGAACTCATGAAGAAATATGTATTGATCAATGTGAGAATACCTGTCAACTCTGTCCTCCCCTCCTTCTCACAGAAGCAGAGGTTGGGAGGGGGTCAGGGAGGGAAGCAAAGATGGAGCAGAGTTCGGAGGGAGGAGGTTGAGGCTTTGGGTGGAGGAGGAGCAGGCGTTGAGGACTTTCAATGGGTGGTAGGGCAGGAATGTTGAGTTGTGGGGAGGGGATTGATGCCTTTTGGGTTGGGTGGGGGAGAGTTGGGAGCCCAGAGGTCGAGTACTTGGGGTTTGGGAGCGGGTGGAGTGGGGGATGTTGATGACTTGCGGTTTGTGAAGGAGGATGGGGTGAGTTGAGGACTTGAAGTCACATTTCACATTTCGCGGCTGTTCTGCGGGTCCCTGCTCGTTTAATTGAATATCATGGTTAGTTGTGTTACCCATTCGTACAAAGGCACAACACCGCTGTAAAGTACATGGTGCTCCAAGCCTCTGGTTACCTTTGTGTATCTCATACTATCATCAAAGTCCTTCCATTAACATATACATCTAACCTGATACGATGCACCGTACTCTATCACAGAGTGCCGGTGCTGCCGAAGCACTTTATTGGCAAGTGTTTTACTGGGTGGTTTGCCATTCCCTTCCCAGCAATAGTTAGGGCAGGATTTATTAATTTCTTCACGATGACTGTGATAACTTGCCTTTTTAACGTCCATCCAAGGGAAGGTAAACTCATTGAATCACCCTGGGATTCAAACCCAGGCTCGACAGGTTCGAGGTAAGTACACACAGTTGCGTACCTCTCAGCCATTATATATAATATATAAAGCTCTTTCTAACCACTGACTGAGCCAATCACTGACTCACTGACTCACTGATTGATATGAAAGATCAATACTTTCTGGTTGACGTAGAAAGCTGAAACTTTGCGTGCCGATGGACAATGAAGCCAGCACACCGGGGAAAAAAATTACAGAATCGTCGGACAACAATCATAAATATCAATTAAAAAAAAAAAAAATATATATATATATATATATATATATATATATATTGCAGGTGATCGATACGAGACAATGGGGAAGCACGGTAATTTTGTGTGCCGAAGAAAATCAAAGCCGAAACACCAGGAAAAATCACACAACTGTCGGAAAGCATCTGTAAATGAAAATATAAACAAGTGAAAAAAATCAAATGCAGGTGAGCAACCCGAGACAATGAAGTGGTACGGTTCACATTGTGTAAGCATACCCTGCATATATATATATATATATATATATATATATATATATATATATATATATATATATATATATATATATATATATATACATACAGTAGACTAGGCGTAAGTCGTCACCATCGGGACCGTGAAAAAAGTGACGACTTAGAAATGTGATTACTTACGCGTATGCGAACATTCATGATGACTGTGGGGTGAAGGATGAAGTCGCGCGTGGCCTGGACACATGTGTGAGAGCCGGCTATTGTACCAAAAGGAAAACGCAATCCTCGGGGCATAGGTGGGGGTGAGTTGGTGAGTTGGAAAGTGATCAAGCAAAGATGGAATTCATGAATCAGTTTATCAAAAGTAAAGATAATGAACAACTCTGTAAGACAACTCGTATACCATCGGTGATGGTATGGTGACAAATTACATGACACACAGTCATCGTGGTGATGATTACCACTCAATGCCTATGTGTAAGTGAGTGCGGTAATGTACAAAACAAGCCAATATAAAACCATGATCGGACTTCAACACTAAGCTTGATCGATCCTTTACTTCTTTGCGAAGTAATCCGTTATGTTTGACTGCCTCAAACTCTTGGGCATCTGGTGCATGAGAAAGGATTCAAACTGGTGTATTCCATGATGTTGGCTGGGCAATCCTCCACCAAAAGACGGTATCGGCCGAATATTTGGCCGAATCGGCCGAAACCGAATATTTGGCTGAGCCGACATTTGCCGAAACCAGATGATGAGCGCGTCATCGACATCTTCAAAGGACACACATTTCACGCATTTCACACTTCCCACCGGCCTCACGATCTTCTCTACTTGTCCAAATATCTTGCCCTTATTCTTCAAGATATCGTTCAATGTCTGTCGTTTGATGTCCAACTTCTCAGCTATGTCTGTTTTCTTCATCAGTGGATTTGCCTTGCAAAACTGGATAATGTCGTATTTTTCTTGGTAGGTTTTAGTTGAAAGCTTACGCTTAGTCGCCATTGTCCTGCCTGCAGTGCGATCAACGTGTGTACGCAGTTATAAATAGCCTATCACTGGCGGTGTAAACCAATGAGCGAGCATCACGATTCCATGAAATCGGGCTTCTCATAAGGCAGCAGTTCCGTGTGACGAGTGAGGAGTGGTAATTTACTTGTTTCCATTACGTGGGGAATGGACAACATCTGACGACTTAGACGAAGTGACGACTTAGAGATGACGACTTACAGAGGGATGACCCTTTATTCAAAGGGATTTAACATGAGATAAATTCGGGACTTTTTAACGCTGCCGACTTAGGCGAAGTGACGAGTCACACGCTGCTGACTTACACCTAGTCTACTGTGTATATATATATATATATATATATATATATATATATATATATATATATATATATAATATGTATATATATATATATATATATAATATGTATATACATCAAAACATGTGGAGTGTGACGAGCACTCCCCCGATCGCCATTGGACAATGTCCTACACTAAAGTGACATCCAACTGAAAGGCTTGTGCCCTGCAATTCTGTCAAACAAAGATTACATTGTCAACATCAAACGGAGCCGCCTATCTGGATTTCGGGCTTTTTTTTAATTTTTTTTTGCACCCTCATCAGGACAGTGTACCGATAAATATCTAACCAATGATGACCACATTCCTTGTTTATACATCAGACCTACCTCCTGACTGTTATGGTGAGCATTGCTGCGAATTATGTCTCACATGGTAAAACTGCATAATCCACAAAGAACAACTGTCCGTCTGCCACCCAGACGATTGTTCCCGTGAATGCAAACCATTCAACCAGAAGGCACGTGATGTGATCAGCGGGTAAATCAAAACATCTAGAGTGTGACGACACTCCCTCAATCTACAGAAATATATATATATATATAGATATGTATATATATATATATATATATATATATATATATATATATATATATATATATATATATATATATATATATATATATATATATATATATATATAGCTGCAAAAGTAAGTATACAGTAAGGACTGTACTTTTATTCATAACTGTATACCTAATTTTGCAGCCCCTGTGTAATATATATATATATATATATATATATTCACGTCCATCCGAGGCAACGGTCCTACCTGTGAAGCACCTGGATGTGGACAATTCACAGTTGTGTTGGGATCGATTCCAGGCTTGACAGCTCTGAGGCCAGTGTGTACAGTTCAAGGCCATCCTGCGAGCCCTCGCAGTAATTGAGATGCTCTGATTAAGAGAGGTGATGCGCTTCACCGTAAGGCAATAACATTTGAGATGTCATCATGTCCCTGCTGTCAGGGATTATGGGTAATGTTTCCCTTTGCAGGTGTCATTTCAATGTACAGTACATCCAAAGTTGTCCTGAGGATGCATCGAGAAATATCCACAATTTTTTTTACAAACATCACATGTAGACCAGATGAATGTCAGATTTTATTGGTTTTCAGGTGGAGATACTCTTAGCACAGGAATATGTTTTAGTAATATAGATGTGTTTATGCTCACCGGTGTATTACTTTGGTGACTACACTTCCAAGTTCAGCTAATCATTTGGCGTTATCCGTTTTCCAGATGAACTTGATTTGTGTACAACATCCTTGTGTGAAGCAGGGTACTCCCTTTTAATCTCCGTAATGGGTGCAGTGTTGTCACGTGTTCAACAATGGCCTGGGTATTATGACCATGGCCCGTTGCAGCCGCCATCTCAACGCAAGTCTTTCAATGCATTGTCTCTTGTAACACCTGGCATGGTATGAATGCTATTTATTGACTTTGTGCATTATTAAAAATACAACAACGAATCTGGATGTTGCTGCTCTTCTGCAGTGTTCCAAGATAAAGGCTTCGATAAATATATGCCAGAGTGTGTAGAATATATATATATATATATATATATATATATATATATATATATATATATATATATATATATATATATATATATATATGTCTGCATTAACGACTGCTTCTGTTCTTGTTCGTAACATTTTGATAAACATTGGACAAGCAGATACTGGAGTTTATTGATAATTCTATGTGCATGGCTCATGTTATTAGCTAATGCAATCGTGGAAAGCTTTAAGGGATACCGAGTATAGAGGAGGGTGTGTTGTGGGGATGGGGATTGGATGGAAGGTGGAGGTCGGTGTGGGTGGGTGGGGGGGGGGGAGTGAGGGTGAAGTTGACTGTCTGGAGCTGAGCATGAGTGTGTATCTACAGACGTATAGGGAGGAATGTAGGTTGGTGCAGGAAACCCCGCTTGCGTTTCGAAATCCTTGAGATTTTAACACTCATGCTATCGGGTTTTCCGAAACAAGGTGTTCTTGGTGGATGGGTCACCAAGATTCCCTGGTGCCATTCTTTTATTGTTTTTTTTTTTTTGATTTTTTTTTTTGTGGTTTCTGTGCACTGGTGAGTTGTGGACATTGGCATCCGCAGACAGGCTCGTTGTCAGCTCAGCAGAAGACGAATGGATTAAACCTTTAATTGAGGGAATTTTATCCTGGTGTTCCAAGTGCATCGACGTGAGAAGTGAAAATTAATCTGTCCCAGCCATGGCTGGTTCAGGGACACATTGTTTTTCTCAAGCATTGGCATGGGCAAAGGGCCTGTTGACCTCCATAGAACCAGCCTGTGTGCATCTGAGGACCAAGGTATGGGATGTCAAGTATTAATTGGATCAACGTGATTTGTGCATGTGTCGGTAATCAGCCTTATACGAGAGGCTTTCATGGATATAGAGTAGTCGAATAACGTGCTTACTTGTCATTAACAAACATGTATGTATATAAAGCTCTTTCTAACCACTGACTGACTGATATTTAATGGACGTCGAAGCTGGCACACCGGGGGAAAAAAATCACAGAATCGTCGTAAAACGTTCATTCACGAAAATATAAATAAATGAAAATAAATAAATGAAAAATCAAATGCAGGTGAGCGACCCGAGACAATGGGGAAGACAAACGGTAATTATGTTCACGTCGCATGACTTCTCTTACAAGGAGCTTCAACACAGGAGGCCATGAAGCTCGTAGAAGCCTTGTTAAATGGTTGCCAACCTCTGCTTCTTTGTCCTTGCCCTATCCTTAATGCTGAGCATCAAGCAAGGAAGCAGCACGTACCATTTTTGGAGTCTTTGGTCTGACTTGGCTTGGGTTTGAACCACCGACCTAGCAAACTCAGTGCGGACACTCTCACCATGACGTCACCCAATCTGGTTAAACTTGGAATCTTTTTTGAAATGTAAAAGGTTGACGCTTCCTTCAGGAAAGTGAATACTGTAACTTGTATTGAGAACATTTTGAACACCCTCAGGTACATCGGATATTGAGCCGAATGAGTATCTGTGAGTTTGAACTTTCTTATGAGTTTGAAGCAGGAAGGAAAAGAGACCTTGTTGCTGGTGTGTGCCTGCAGAGTGAGATCAACGATGGGATCAACCCACATGCCTTCAGGAGCCGAACCTTTCACCGTCCACGACGTTGTGCCGTTTGTCGCCAATTGGTGGCGCCACGCGGCTGCCTGTGCAGAGGTAAGATTCCGAATTTCATGACTCATTGCAAGAAAATCTCGTTCCAAAGAAATTGTTGAACTATTATAACTGCAAGAGACAAAGGCTTTACCTTAGCTCATCGGCTGATGCAAAACATGGAGGAAGAAATATTTGAATAATCCAGAGGTCTGGAGCAAGATGAATAATATTGGTGGATGTCTGATGACTCGACAGAAGTCCAGATCAGAAAATTAGATGATGGCACCCAATATTTTATTTATTAATCTTTATATAACACACACACACACACACACACACACACACACACACACACACACACACACACACACACACACACACACACACACACACACACACACACACACACACACTCTTTAAGATCATATTGTCTGGTTTTACGAAGCAAGGACATACACTTGTGAGCTTTACAGAGTGACCTCAAGTTGTCCTCTGACAGATTAGCCCTCTATATTAAGAAAACAAGCTGTTTGACTGCAACAGCCTCACGGCAGGATTCAATGTACCAGGGCCGATATGATGAATCGGATAACCACAGGTGAGTTGGGAACCTGTGCAGGAGAGAAAGTTTGCTTTTGTGAAAGTATTCCCAGGTGGAATCGATATCAGATGCTCTGGAGATGGCAGCGCAATCCTTTTGCATGAGGGGATGTCGCAGTCCCTGGCAGTTGGCCTGTGTGAAGAGCTTTATTCCGCAGCATTGGCAATGCTTCATCACACCAGTTGGAGAGATGGGGACTTTGACAAGAACATGGGCATACGAGCCAAGACGGGCAGAGGTGGAACAGGGAAGGTTTCATGGAAAGTTGGTCTTTGGTTCAAGAAGACGTGAGTGGCAGGGAGTACAGTGGGGATGACGGGGCACGAGCTGCGGTGGCATGGTGAGCGGTGGGAACATATGAGCTGGTGGATTGTACACACACAGGAAAGAATTCCTGGCTGTGAGCTGACACTCTCCACTCACTACACACCGGATTTCTCCAGAAAGCCAAGGAAAGAAGAGAGATAATGTGTCAGGTTGGAAACTGATAAACATTTGGTTTAGCCAAAGGCCAAGCAAGCGTGATGTCAAAATTGACATAACAGGACCAACCTCGTCGGTATAAGAAGGCAGGTACATGGATTCACGATAAGATTGACAACACAGGGAACAAACAACAACAGTTCGACAGAACAGATCCGGTCCAGTGTTCTTAACTTTTGGAGAAGTTTTCACGAAGCTGGGAAAACTGCACCCACTCACAATGAATCCGGAAGCCGACTGAAAGGCGATGATGAAAACGGCATTGGATCTCACCATTTGCTTATTGCAGCCATGTGGCACCCGTTCCCCATTTGGAGGACACGAACACAGGACGTCTGATGCCTGCATGCAGGTCCTACGTGGAGACCACTTGGAGCTCACAATATGGGACCTGAGCCTACGAGGTAGCTCTACGAGTTCGCGGTGCCTTAAGTTTTAAATGTGCATCTTTCCTTTGGCCTGTACAGAGAGCCTGCCAGACTGAAAATTAACGAAAGGCCGTTCAATTCAAAAGGACATCAAAAAACATGAAGGTTACACCATTGACGACGGTCTATGAGTCTGTTATTGTGGTGTTTTACCATAACAATCAAATCAGCCTGGTTTCAAGTCATGACAAAGCAGCTCAACCTGTACCTTGAAACCATTGCAACTTCCTAATGGCAACTGATAGAGAGATTGAATAATCAAAGTTTCCGAACGTGATGCTCATGTCATCATGTGCCCATAAATAATCCTGAACTATCGGCCAGTATAAAAAAAAATCAATGTTTTAATTGAAAGAACGACACTCTGGACAAAGCTTTGATTTTGTAGGAAACACGACAAGGGGGGATGGGGGTCTCTGCCATTCCATATCAGTCCCTGGAGAAGCATTTTCCCTTTCAAGTTAAGGATTCAGAAACCCGAGTTGTGCAACGTTCACGAGTCTATCTGTATTATGTGTGATGCTCACAGTGCTGATAATGTCACATTATCGTGTGAAGTGTGTCTTTAATGAGTTTTCTGAATTGAATACCCTTCATTGGACCTTGCAATGTGTGGGCGTCCATCCTTTGCTGTGTCCAAGCAACTGTGACGCTGTCTACAAAGAGATTTTGAAAAATGAACAAAACTGTGCTCTGCAGCAACAAGGCTGCAATTTCCACTGCGTCTCCACTTGCCATCTTGAGTGATGCAAGTGAAGTCACCGTGTGGTTGGAATATAAGATTTCAGATCGCGATTGTCGTGCCAGTCGTTCCTCAACTCTGTTATCATACGTTCTCCGGTGGCGAATCATTGCCAATGCCAGGTTATCACGGATGATGACAAGCGGTGGCAGAAAACGGTTGCTGACCAGAAGATGTCTGATTGATAAAATGTGGATTGAACAGAACAAACAAAATGTAGAAAACACAATAGCAGGTCGGACTGATTTCGGGCCTGGTGCCACGATGCTCCAAGTCAGGTTATAAGTGTGGTCTCCCGTGGGATGTAGGTAATGGCACATTGGATCCGAGTGCGAAATAATGAGCCAAAACACAGAGCTGATGTACTATTCAAAAGAACAAAGTCGTTTGTTCTTCTATCACTGAATTATAACAACTCGTGAAGAACTCATCCTTACGGACAGGTTAGATCCCCCAGAATTTGGTTCCTTTTATTATGACATAATAACCCCAACAGGTGGCGCATAATTGGGGTCGAATCACCTGAAACGTTCTGTTTGTACAGCCACCATGTTTCAACTCTTTCATCCAGCGGCTCAGGAGTGCATACAACACACACACACACACACACACACACACACACACACACACACACACACACACACACACACACACACACACACACACACACACACACACACACACACACACACACACACACACACACACACACACACACACACACACACACACACACACAACATGCTGCTCTTTTTTTGAGATTCTATACAATATGGTTTGTATAAATTATTAAAATATCCAAAATAATCTAATGTCATGCTTTTGTAAAATAAATAAGGGAGTTTGGCAAACATTTGATTCATTTAATCTGTACACTTAAGGACAGTAGAGCTTAATGAAATTGTTGTAATGTAATAATTATTAATCTTCCAAAAGGTTAGGACAAGACACAATGCCCAATGTTTTCTCACCGCCACACCAAAAAAAAAAAAAATAAAACAATGGGAGAATACTTTAATCAGGTCTGTTTGTCTGTCTGTAAAGCGATCTCCTCCAAAACGTTTGGGCAGAAGTTCACCAAACTTGGTAATTACGATCACCACAAGGTGAGAAAGTGCAAGAGTAGTTTCAGTTTTAGCCCCACCTCTTGGGGTGAGGTCAAAAGGTCAAATACCAAAAATACATTGCACGATTAACGGGCAGATTTCAAAAACATTTTTTTCAACGAAACTGAACGTGTGTGTGTGTGTGTGTGTGTGTGTGTGTGTGTGTGTGTGTGTGTGTGTGTGTGTGTGTGTGTGTGTGTGTGTGTGTGTGTGTATTGTTGCGGTTCTCTGAACCGCATGCATACAATAGATAGGTGTCCCAAGGCAGTGGAGATACGTGTAGATAGTCCCCTTCCTTTTGTTTAGCAGAACAACAAGGGAGTGCGTTGCGATGATCTAATAGCTGGGGTTGCTTAAATCATTTTCTTCTTCATTTCGTCCCCACTCTTCTTTTCGTCTGATTATTCCTGAGGTAAATCAGCCACGTGCACCTTCGCTGTAAGGTGGGGCCTCATGTAGGCGAGCGCGAGTGGCGCCACGGTGAGGAAACTGCTGCACAGAGATCCTCGTTTCCGGGCGAGCCCAAAACCCTGTGTGTGCGGCGAGTCATGTGTTCTTGGCAGTGCGAGGTTGTCGACTCGAGCTTCCGATGGTCTGGGGAGGATTGCCGGTTGCAATCAAAAGACACGCGAATAAATACCTCTAAAGAGGCTGCACGAATGGTGTTTTTCACGGCATGGGAAACACAGCCAGCACGACGCCCACGCTGCACGAAACGCGTACGGAGGCCAATAAAGACGACTCCACACCATGTTGGGCGAGATACGAGTGTGCGGAATAGAAGCGGCTTGTTCCTTTTCAACATCAATATCCGACACATATTGGTGTTCGCCCCGCGCACACGCTAGCGGAGTCGTGTGAACGCTGGCGCTGGCCACGTGCGTAATGGCCGAACCACGCGCACTGTATGGAATGTGCTCAAAAGCAGACACGTACCCCGCTCGTGAAACGTGCAGGGATTTATCCATGATGATGTACCTTCGGCCCTCGCTGGCAGCAGTGGATTCTCCACGGATGGTGAACATCTTCTCATCTCTACGGCCAGTGAAGCTGCGATCGAGCCGGGGAATGCACAGTGTGGGCCACGTTGGCGCGCGCGGAGCGAGCTTGTTGATCGACGCTGGTCGAACGCCCGAGCGGGCATGCGGGATCCTTGACCGGTCGCCCGGGCGCGGCCCGGGGTTTTTTGCAGGACCATTCGCATGCCAATTTCGGTGTGGGCGATTCATGTCATCTCGTGGGGTCGGAGCAGAATATTCCCACTGTTTGGGATGGCCTTGCCGGAAACGAAGTGAGGCGGTTTCTGGCCAAAGCTGATGGGCCACATGAGGTGTCGGGGCCAATCGGAGCACCCAATTCGGGTGATGACGTTTGGATTCGGCATGGCCCCTCCCCCCGAGCTGCGGGCCCTAAAAAGGTCGGGGCAGTCCCTCTTGCCTTCTCTCTTGGCCTCTTTCTCTTTCTCCACCTCGCCTCACCTTGTCGACACCTCCACGACCCTGCCCGTACCCTGCTCGTTTTTGTCTTTTCTTCCATTGATCCAGCATGGTCCAAATCCTACTTTAGCCGGGACTTTATTCCCAACGATCCGTTCCTTTTAATCTGTACGTCCTTGGCAGTGTCGCTTGGCTGCATCCGATCCGATCCGGTCGAGTGATCCGGTTTGGACAAGGCATACCGAGGACGTGTTCCCTGGTAATTAAATCACGTGATTAATTAGGTAACCCGATTAACCCACAGACGGGAGGACCCGAGGTCACGCGGTTGAGTTATTGGCATCCACGGTCAGTTAAGTGACCCGCCGCATCACGGAATTATCCGTGTGCGACGGCCTACAATTCTGGGGAGTCTGGTGGGAACCAACATATCTTCCCCCACCTAGTGGTCTTCTCACCCGACCCCCCAGCCCGCAACAATATATATGTGTATAAATAAACATGTGGAGCGTGACGAGCACTCCCCCGATCTCCATTGAACATTGTCATCGTCCAATGGGTATCGGCTGAGTACTCGTCACACTCCACATGTTTTGATTTATCCACCGATCACATCACATGCCTTCTGGTTGAATGGTTTGCATTAGCAGGAACAATCGTCTGGGTGGCAGAGGGACAGTTGTTCTTTGCGGATTATGCGGTTTTACCGTGTGAGACATAATCTGCAGCGATGTTCACCATAACAGTGAGGTAGGTGTGTGTGTGTGTGTGTGTGTGTGTGTGTGTGTGTGTGTGTGTGTGTGTGTGTGTGTGTGTGTGTGTGTGTGTGTGTGTGTGTGTGTGTGTGTGTGTGTTTATATAATATAGAAAGACCCACCCACATCTCTCACCTGTGAATGGAGGGAATCGCCAATGTGCTTTCACCTAATCAACGAAACCCAGGTGGCTAGGATTATATAAATAAATTAACACCTCCCATGCTCCTCAAACCAAAACTGCTGCATAAAGCAACCAAGAAGGCATACACAAGGTAAGTGCTGTATGCGCTGTTGCTGATAATTCACCAATATGTGATGAATCCAGTCCGACAGCTGAGGAGGTGTGTTGCATTGGGATTCTCACGTGTGTACTATTTGTGAATGTCTTTATAGTTGTGGAGGAATTCTGGGAAGGGTTTGATCGGTCTGGGAACCTTCATCTGGGTCTGGGAACGTCATCATAGACGTTCTTGGCTGCTTTACGCAGCAGTTTCTGCCTGAGGAGCATGGGAGGTGTTAATTTATTTATATAATCCTCGCCACCTGTGTTTAGTTGATTGGGTGAAAGCTCATTGGCTATTCCCTCCATTAACAGGTGAGGGATGTGGGTGGGTCTTTCTTTATTATTATTCATGTATTGACTGCTTTTGACATTTGCACGTGGTACATACTTGGGAGCCTCATTGGTATGCATTGCTGTCTGTGCTATCGCTGATGATTCGCCAAAAGTGATGAAACCGGTCCGGTCGCTGACATGGTGTGTAGTATTTGGGTTCTCATGTGTGTCCGATGTGTGAACGTCTTTATAGTTGTTGAGGAACTCTGGGAAGGGTTTGAAACAGCATAGCGCTTACCATGTGTAGGACTGCTTGGGTTGCTTTATCGGCTGGAGGAGTGTGAGTGGGGTCATGTATACATATAGAAAAGCGGTGATTATTTCACAATGCTACACTTGTACTGTCCTTGTTCTGTGTTATTTGTATAGTTTCTAAACCTGGGAGGTAATTGTCCTGGTATATTTGTCCAATGTCCCATTGGAGTGGAGATGAAATGGTGACCTGTTGCATATCAATCTGAACTTTCCCAGAATCCCTCAGCAGCAATTTATGGCCAT
>NC_140964.1:139786610-139794110 GCF_056783735.1 Eptatretus burgeri
CCTAGCCTACTCCCAACCCCTACGTTCCCTTCCCGGAGGGGAACAAGGGAGAGCTAACGTCCTGTGTCGAGGCCCAACTCAAGCCTCAGAATGGCCTCCCCAGAGTTCGGCGGTCTAACCCAAAGTGGGTCCAGCGGCCCACAACGACAGCGAGGGGATGGATGGTGCGGAGGGGTACATCTCCTAATCTACCCTAACCATTTAACTGTTAAACTACCCCGGGGCTTTCAACAAGCGCCTCTCGCTTAAACTATTGGTTCTAACAACCCAGATTCCCGTCGCCTGTGTTGGTGTCCTCACAATTTCGGGCCTCGCCCCCCAATTTTCTCTCCGTGCCCTCACACGGTCTCCTGGCTGGGACACGTGGCTCCCTTTGGCAGGCACGACCCTCTGCCGAATCTCCCGCTATGGCACCCCCGGGCACTACACTGCCTCCGAGCCTACCAGCTCCCTAACACCGGGGAGTGCCCCCCATGGCACCTCCCCTGAAACGCACACGTGGCAGGCCGGCCTCCCGGGCCCCTTTCCGAGGGTCACTCGTGCCCACAACACTGCCCACGCGGCTAATGGCGCCCCAGGCCCCCGCACCAAGCAGGCGCACCCGTGCCCACTACTCTATCCCGGCCCCCCATGGGCCCATGGCCTACCGCGGCCGACTAGCCTGGTGCCCGGGGTACCCACTCAGCGATACTCACCTTTCGCAGCCACGCTCCCAAGCCCGTCAACAGGGCTCCTGCACCCCTCCAAATGGGTCTCGAGCCTACTTTCCCACCAACAACAAAACGACCTCCATTTTTCAATTTGACTAACCCAGCTAACTCACTTTATACTGACCCCGGGGGTCCCTTGGGCGGGAGTCACTCCTCCCCCCAATCACTCATCGCACCATGCATTCCCCATTCGCTCCACTCACACAGACCCGCTGGCCTCACTCACTCATCATGTACTCACCTCTCAACTCTTCAACACACACACCACTGAACTCTGCCATCCTTCTAACTACATCCCCTAACTAACTCGTGCTCCCACGTCGTCCCTTAAACTAGTAGCACGTTCCTTTTAACACTACGTAGCTAAACTACGTCCCCTCTACACATCCACAAGTCTGTCACTGTCTTCAAATCATCTCATTTTATTTACCCAACCTAAATCTGGCTACAATCCCTCTAACTAATCCATTCCACGGACTCCATGAGGACTTACCCCTGCCCCATGAAGTCGGTCTAACTAAGCTAACCCTTCCCCCTAACTAGTTTCCATCCTGTGCCCAGGTAAGGGGGTCTTTCACCCCTTGCCCAGGAATCCTTTGCACCCGAAAGTGAGGCTTGGCTTTCCTTTTTTTTTTTTTTCCCATGCGCAGCACCTGCGCGGCAACTCGCGCTCTTTGCACCTTGCAACTGCCCGTGACGTCATGCAGCTGCACGTGTTCCTCGTCCCTCCTTGGACGGGACCATCCGGCAGAGATACCCCTCCTGCCGGATTCCAACCCCACGTGCAGCCATGACGTCACCGTGCGCATATAAAAAACAAGCCCCACGTCTCGAGGGGTTCCCCACGCGAACACATGTGCTTTGCCCGTTGGAGCTTAACACACACGATCGCGTGGAGAACCCGTCCGGTCCAAATCCATTTACCTGCCTAAACTTTGTCCGTCCGCGGGATCGGCAAATCCACCGCGTGCGTTTCCGGACCGGGACTTCACTCTCGCAAGCGAGCACGTGGCGGTCTCGTGCGTTGCACAGCACGAACCGCGTGCTCACTGCTGGGTGAACCCGGCACGGTCCTCGAAACAACTACAGCCGCTACTCGGCTTTCTCTCCTCTGTCGCCGTCTCCGTCGCCATTCCACACACGCATACCTGCGTGTTACGACGCACACAGTCCACTCCATCACATTCACACGGGGAGACGCGGCTGCGTGCTCCCGCATGCCAACCGACATCTCCCTCTCATACCGCTCTCTCACACACACGGTCTCCCTGGCACACAGCGACCTTGCACACGGCCGTTCACTCACGCGTGCCTCACTACTCACACAAACCATACTACTCACACGTGGTGCTCTATTCACTCGCGCGGGGGCACTCACCCGCGGTGCCTCACCCACACACGCGAGGGCACTCAACCGCTGTGCCTCATCCACACACCGTGCCTCACTCATACACGCGGGGGCACTCACCCGCGGTACCTCACTCATACACACGGCGACACTCACACACGCGGTCTCTTCCACACAACGTCCCTCACTCATACACGCGGGGGCACTCACCCGCGGTTCCTCACTCATACTGGCCGTTTCACTCACACACACGGCCTCTTCCACACACGGTTCCTCATCCACACACGGTGCCTCATCCAAACACGGCGTGCTGGGAAGCACGCACTCCAGCACCATCGCCACCACACCACTCACACACGGGGTCGCTTCCACACACGGGGACGCACTCACACCTTGCACCACACACACAGGGACAACCATACTGGGGATTCGTGTCCCCACAAGGGTCTCCGGGGCCTCTATACCCCCCAAGCTCTCCGTGCACCCGTCCACAGCACCCGTCCCCTCAACCTCGCAAAACACGACCGAACTCACCTGGTCGTGACTCGCCTCAAGGGGGCATACTCCCTCCCCTCGTTCCTGGAGGAGGCCATCCCGCTGCTCGCACCGGGTCCCTACACGCTCCGCGAGCTCACCCCCATTATCCTCCACTACCTCCGTGTGTGTGTGTGCGTCACTTACCCCGTCTTCATCGTGTAGTCTTCCCTCTATCGTTCCCATCTCCCGTGTCTCTGCCAACTCTTCACCCTTTACCTCCCTTGTCTCAACTATTATTTTTTCCTTTGTCGTCACCTCGTGTCTCGTCTCACACGTTTTGGTCTCCCCATTTAATTTTTCCCTTTCGGTCATCGTCACGACCCTCGCCCAACACGTTCCACGAATTATTTTTTCACCCGCCTCCACCGCGGGCCTGTCAGCCGTTGCACCCCCACCAAGCTCGTTTGCTCCCACACGTGAAGTCGCCATTCCCAGCTCCCTGGTCACGGCCTTCATGCCCGCCTGCAGGCATCGGCCCATGTTCTGCGTCTCACCCCGCAGCTCTTTCATTTCTTCCCTCATTTGCTGTGTATTCGCATCCATCGTCGTTTTCACTTCATTTGTATTTGTATCCATCTTTTCATTCATTTTTTGTGTATTCGCATCCATCTTTTCATCCATTTTTTGTGTATTCGCATCCATCTTTTCGTTCATGCCTTTCATTTCGTTCTTCATATTCGCATCCATTTTTTCGATCATTTTCGCATTCATCTTTTCGTTCATTGCCGCCAGCATGGCGCATAGCTGGGCCATGTTGGATGCACTCAGCTGAGCCGTTTCGGCAAGGGTTGGGGAAGGGTCTTGGTGGAGAGAGGGGGGGGAGGTGTCATACACCGCGGCCGCTGCCGCACCCACCTCGGGCCCTGGGTTCAGTTGGGCGAGTCCGTGTTCCTGCACAATCAACATTTCCTGCTCGGGGATTCCATCCTGGACCATGGATTCTACACATTCTACATCCATTTCTAATACCCCCGGCCCCCGCTCGCCTTGAGACGCCATCTTGCTTCTCGTGAAGGGTTAATTTGTTCGCTCGTAATTTGGAGGGAATCGGGGGTCGCTTCTCTCACCCCTGGACCGATTCCCGTGAATTTAGCCGGAGACAGGACAGCCCGTTTTCCTGTTCTCCGATACCAGTGCCGCGAGGAGGGCGATGAATTTGTATCCCACTCCTGACACCAGTGTTGCGGTCTTCGCGCCCGCCGGCGTGCGACCGGCCACGTAACTCGAATCGCGGCACGTCGCCCACCGGACGGACAATCCAGTCGTGACCCTCTCGGACTAACGCCGGGAACCAGTCACGGGTGGACCTTTCGGTCTCACCGCGATCGAGCCAATCAGCCCCCGCGTGGGATAGGGTTGCTCGCCAAATTCGAACTACCTAAGTACCCACGCGGAGGGTAGACCGGGCGATCGCACCTCGCCGCAGGTCGACTTCGGACACGGGCCACTTAAGCGACCCGTTCCGTACTATCAGAATAACCGAGCGGTGTTATCGTCGACCTCGACGGTTCGATTAATTATCGGGCGTATTCAGCCCACTACCAACCCTTTACGTGAAGCAAGATGGGGATTCAATGGAGGAAAAGACGAAGCGAAGCGGGAAACAGTTCAACAATAAAGCACATTTATTCTCGGCACACGGGAAGCACACAAATACAATTCCACCAAATGCACACAAAAAAGAAAACACAATTCCATTTACACAAAAAGCAAACATAAAAGTGAAAACACAGTGCAGAGCTAATACCGACTACCGAGCACACGGCAACACTTATACAATTCTACTTCACAGACGGCGCCGACAACACATACCCAAAACCAAGGAAAAGAAATACCCTCAAGAATGAGGTAGGCCTGGGGCCGAGACCGGGTCGGGCCTACCCGTCTGGTGATGAGACGCGGAGCGGCGATGGCCCCGCAACCCGCGGGCCTCGTGGACAGTGCCTGGCAAGGGGGGTGGGAACGGGGCCCCCTTGGTCGCACTATCTCAGCGCGGGGGGACAGAGCGGGGGGTTGCTGATGCTCGGGGTATAGAGGATCTTTATTATGTGCGACGAGCGTCTCCACCTCGGCCAGGTCGCGCTGCCGGCCTCCCTCAGGTGCACAGCTCCTTGCACGACGCGAGCACCCCCTCGTCCGCCCTCGCCGCCTCTCCACAGCTCCGTCCCCTCCGTTCCGACTCCAACGCACACGACGAGCAGCTCCACCGCCCGCGAAGTCTTGACTCTCTGTCCGTTCTTGTTTGCGACTCCTCGTTCTCGTTCTGCTGACTCTCTCCTTACTGACTCTCTCGTTCCGACTTTTACGACTCCTTTGACTGACGAACACCGTCCTTTTATCCCCCCGTAACTTCGCCTTTGACCCCCTCCCTTTGACCTTTCAACTCGCTCCCCATTGGCCCGAGAAAAAGTGGGCGTGAAGGCTTTTTGATCCACAAATTTGCATATATCGATCGCCCTGGGGGCGGGGCCAATTCGCCCCTCGCTCACCGATTGGACGGCAAAAAGTGGGCGTGTGTCGTTTTGGATCCGTTTTTGAAGCAGAAAATCCGTGATTTTGTACACGCTGTTCAACGTGCGCCCTACACGAGTCCAGCATCGGTGCCCATGAGTGGCGCGAGATGACGGTGATGCGATGGTGGCGAGTTGCGACGGTAAAGGTCATGGCGGTTGTGGTGAAGCGGCGTTGTGGTTGGTGGTTGTTGTTGTGGTTGTGATGGTGGCGATTGGTCCAAAATAAAGATAGTAAAAGAAAAACGGCTATCCTGAAGAGTCGCAGCACGTATAAATGACATGTATTCCCACTAGACAACGGGTTTGGGCCTAACTACACATGCACTTACCGAGATACCTCACCTAAGGGACCTGAATGGTGGTTTGCAAATCTGGTAACCACAACAATATATATATATATATATATATATATATATATATATATATATATATATATATATATATATATATATATATATATATATATATATATATATATATTGTTGCGAATTCGCGCCCGCGGCGTGCGAATGGCCACGTAACTCGAATCGCGGCACGTCGCCCACCGGACGGACAATTCTGTCGTGACCCTCTCGGACTAACGCCGGGAGCTAGTCACGGGTGGGCCTTTCGGCCTCACCACGATCGTGCCAATCGGCCCCCCCCGCGTGGGATAGGGTTGTTCGCCAAATTCGACCTACCGAAGTACCCACGCGGAGGGTAGACCGGGCGATCGCACCTCGCCGCAGGTCGACTCCGGACACGGGCCACTTAAGCGACCCGTTCCGTACTATCGGGATAACCGAGCGGTGTTATCGTTGGCCTCGACGGTTCCGATTAATTATCGGGCGTATTAAGCCCACTACCAACCCTTTACGTGAAGCAAGATGGAGATTCAATTAAAGAAAAGACGAAGCGAAACGGGAAAAACAGCTCAACATAATGCACATTTAATACCCCCGGTGTGTACCCCGGTCAGAATAGGTACACCGTATCCCTGCGTGTCGTAAAAGGCGACTAAAAGGGTTGGCGTCAGGAAGGGCATCCGGCCATAAAAACATCGCCTCAAAAGGAAACCATGATGAGTACAACTGATGGGCAGGGTACAGCCCGAAGTACCCTGTGGGGGTCCTCACCCCCTCTCGTTAAAACTCAAGGTGGGGAACCCGATCGAAGCAAGGGAGGAAATTTTTCCATTTATGATGACCAATCGTCTGATGCCCCATGTGGAGATCGGTTTCTGAGGTTTGGTACATGGAATGTAGGGACAATGACAGGGGGATCTGGAGAAGTGGTTGAAACAGTGGTCAGAAGAAGAGTGGACATATGTTGTGTGCAGGAGACACGATGGAAGGGAAGTGGTGTGAGAATGGTGAAGGGAAGGCAGGGGCAGAAGTACAAGTTTATGTGGCAAGGGTGCCTGGAAGGCGTGCATGGTGTTGGTGTAATGTTTTCTGAGGAGTTTGTAGACAGTGTAGTGAGTGTGACTAGAGTGAGTGAAAGGTTGATGATGGTGAGAATTGTGATCGGAAATCTCTTGGTGAACGTCATCTCGGGATATGCCCCGCAGGTCGGTCGAAGCGATGAAGAGAAGAACATGTTCTGGTGTGCGATGGAGAAGTTGATGGAAAATGTGAAAGATGAGGAAGTTGTTGTGGTTGGAGGAGACTTGAATGGACATGTGGGAAGGAGTCCAGACGGTTTTGAGGGAGTCCATGGGGGTTATGGATATGGTGTGAGAAATGGAGAAGGTGAAAGGATCTTGGAGTTTGCTGCTCTGTAATACTCAATTCCAGAAAGCGAATAATAAGCTTATTACATACACGTCGGGTGGGTTGACGACAACCATTGACTACCTGATGGTGCGTCGGCGAGATAGGGGAAACCTCCGGGACACAAAGGTGATCCCAGGGGAGGAGACTGTTTCGCAGCACCACCTGGTTGTCTGCGATATAAGGGTGAAAGGTGCGCGGAGAATTCGGCGGGTGAAGTACCAACCGAGGATGAAGGTGTGGAGGTTGAAAGAGGCGACAGTGAAGGAAGCATTAAGAGAGAGGCTGAGTATGGTTGAAGATGATGTGGTTGAGCTTGAAAGTGGTTGGATGTCAATGAAAGCTAGTCTATTGGGAGCCGTTGGTGAGGTATGTGGATGGACAAAAGGACCACCGAGGCACTCGGAAACATGGTGGTGGGATGATGAAGTTGGAAAGACGATTGAAGAGAAGAGGAAGAAGTTCAAGGAATGGCAAAAGGCAAAGGATACGGTGGAAGAAGAGGCTGCACATGAAAGTTATAAGGAAGCCAAGAAGGCTGCAAAGAAAGAGGTTGCAAAGGCGCAGGAGGCCCATAGGAAAATGTTTGGAGAACGCTTGGATTCGGAGGAGGGTAAGAGAGCGGTATTCAGGATTGCAAA
>NC_140964.1:139799110-139924110 GCF_056783735.1 Eptatretus burgeri
TATATATGTATATATATGTACATATATATATATATATATATATATATATATATATATATATATATATATATATATATATATATATATTTGTATATATTGTTGTGGTTGACGAAATTTACAAACCACCATTCAGGTCCCTTTGGTGAGATATCTCGGTGAGTATATGTGTAGTTAGGCCCAAACCCGTTGTCTAGAGGGAATAAATGTCATTCATGCGGGCTGCGACCCTTCTAGATAGCCGTTTTTCTTTTACTATCTTTATTTTGGACCAGCCGCCATTATTACCACCACCAACCACGTCTCAACAGCCATCACAACAACCACCAACCACAACGCCGCTTCACAACAACCACCAACCACAACGCCGCTTCACCACAACCGCCACGACCTTTACCGTCACAACTCGCCACCATCGCATCCACACCATCTCGTGCCACTCGTGGGCATCGATACTGGACTCGTGCAGGGCGCGCACCGAGCAGCGTAGTCAAAAACATCACGGACTTTCCACAGAAAACGGATCAAAAGCGACTCACGCCCACTTTTGTTCCGTCCAATCGGTGAGCGAGGGGCGATTTGGCCCCGCCTCCAGGGCGTTGGAGGGCGGTCGCTATATGCAAATTCATGGATCAAAAAGCATTCACGCCCACTTTTCCTCGGGCCAATGGGGAGCCAGTTAGAGAGGTGAAGGGTCGGAGGCAGAGGGTCAAGGGTGAAAGAGCGAAGCCACGGGGCTTATATAAACGGCTGCGTTCGTCAGTAAAGTCAGTTGAGTGGGCGGAGTTCAAGAGAGTCGTCGGTGGAGCTGGAAAGAAGTGGTACTAGTCAGAGTGAAGAGGACGGAGCTGTGGAGAGGTGGCGGCGGCGAAGGCGGACGAGGGGGTGCTCGCGTCGGTGCCGGGAGCTGCACAGGGAGAGGCCAGCAACGCGACCGAGGTGGAGGAGGAGACGCTCGCCGCGGGACCCGAGACAGGGTGATATCCTCCTTCCCCCGAGCATCAGCAACCCCCTCCTGTTTCCCCCCGCACTGAGATAGTGCGACAAAGCGGGCCCCTTTTCCCACCCCCTACCAGACACTGTCCGCGAGGCCCGCGGAGTTGAGGCGCCACCGCCGCTCTGCGTCTCATCATCAGACGGTAGGCCCGACCCGGTCTCGGCCCCAGGCCCGCCTCATCCTGGAGGGTGGTTCTCTTTTCTTTTGCTTTGGGAATATGTGTTGTCGGCGCCGTCTGTGAAGTAAAATTGTATAAGTGTTGCCGTGTGCCCGGTAGTCGGTTAGATCTGCATTGTTGCATTTGCTTTTTGTGTAATATTGCATTGTGTTTCTTCTTCTATTACATTTGCTTTTGGTGTAATTGTACATGTGTGCTTTCCGTTCATCGCGAAATAAATGTGCTTATTGTTGAACTGTTTTCCCACTTCGCTTCGTCATTTCTTTCATTGAATCTCCATCTTGCTTCACGTAAAGGGTTGGTCGTGGGCTAAAACGCCCGATAATTAATCGAACCGTCGAGGCCGACGAATAACACCGCTCGGTTATCCCGATAGTACGGAACGGGTCGCTTAAAGTGGCCCGTGTCCGAAGTCGACCTGCGGCGAGGTGCGATCGCCCGGTCTACCCTCCGTGTGGGTACTTAGGTAGGTCGAATTTGGCGAGCAACCCTATCCCACGCGGGGGCCGATTGGCACGATCGCGGTGAGACCGAAAGGTCCACCCGTGACTAGTTCCCGGCGTTAGTCCGAGAGAGTCACGACTGGATTGTCCGTCCGGTGGGCGACGTGCCGCGATTCGAGTTACGTGGCCGTTCGCACGCCGGCGGGCGCGAATCCGCAACAATATATATATATATATGTATATATATATATGTATATATGTATATATATATATATATATGTATATATATATATATATATATATATATATATATATATATATATATATATATACACACACACACACACACATAAAGACCCATCCACATCTCTTACCTGTGAATGGAGGGAATAGCCAATTAACTACACCCAGGTGGCTATATATATATATATATATATATATATATATATATATATATATATATATATATGTATATATATATATATATATATATATATATATGTATATATGTATATATGTATATATATATGTATATATGTATATATGTATATATGTATATATATATATATATGTATATATATATATGTATATGTATATATATATATATATATATATATATATATATACACACACACATGATTGACCCCTCCCACGCTCCTCCAGCCAAAGTCGCTGCGTAAAGGAACCCAAGAAGACTTACACAAGATGAGTGAGAAACGCTGTTTCGAACCCTTCCCAGGGTTCCTCAACAACTATAAAGATTGCTTAATGGGTTGCTTTTTGCAGCTACTTTGGCTGGAGGAGCATGGGAGTGGTCAATCATTTATATAATCCTAGCCACCTGGGTGTAGTCGATTTAGTGAGAGCTGATTGACTCTTCCCTCCATTCACAGGTGAGAGATGTGGGTGGGTCTTTCCTTATTTATATATTGACTGCTTTTGACGATTGCACGTGGTGGATGCTTGATAGCCTCATTGGTAGGAATTGCTGTCTTCGCTATCGCTGATTCGCCAATAAGTGATGAAACCGGTGTGGTCGCTGAGGGGAATGTATGGCATTGGGATTCTCATATGTGTACTATGTGCGAACGTCTTACTTTATAGTTGTTGAGTAACTCTGGGAAGGGTTCGAAACAGCGTTTAGCACTCACCTTGTGTAAGTCTTCTTGGGTTCCTTTATGCAGCTACTTTGTCTGGATGAGCATGGCAGTGCACACACACACACACACACACACACACACACACACACACACACACACACACACACACACACACACACACACACACACACACACACACACACACACACACACACACACACACACACTGCTGGAGCTTGCTGAAACCCAATTTCACTGATTTATCATTCGGAAATGTTTCTGCAAAATTTCATTGAAAATGTTTATGAATCAAACATTACGATAAAAGGTCGTGGGAGTAATCTAGCTGAATTTTATCCCACCAGGGAGTGTTAAGGCCCAAAGGCCTACGTGTGGAATGAATGCTGGGCTGGAATTTCCTTACATTCCATCTGCGTGATACTGGGAATGCAAGCACAGCTCGAGGTTAGGTACAAGCCTCCCCCAAAAATGATTATGAGGCCAAAGGGGTGGTGGTGGGACGGGCATTCAGCTCGATTCACAGCCTGATTACATTCATCTCACTCAATGTGCTTTATCAGGAAGAGCTGTAGATTTAATAATGCCACGTCAATGACTTAGGTGTCCTGTCCTTCCATCCACTGGACGTTGGACTTTTCAGCTGTAGAACGCTCAAACTATGGACCACCCTCAATATCCGAGCAGCCCATGACCTGTTCCACAAAATTTATTGTCATTTACATTGCAGTTTGATTATGCTCACAGTGATTTACCTTTCTGATTCCTTACTCACCTGATTGTGTAAAAATAACGTTGCAAGTTTTAAATAATATGAAATACATTTTATTTTTCCCCAATTTATAAGGATGTTTCTTTGCTGCTTGTGCTTTCTTCTTCTTATTTTATGCTCTCCCTTCCTGATTGCAATGCATGACCTAATCTCCCTTTGTGACATTTCATGTGTTTTGTCTTCGGGTGGTGGGCTTAGAATCCTCTGATCCTGAGTTGAAATCCCACTCAGCTGTTGAATTAATACCAGATGGGGCTGACTCTGCCTGTCATCCTTCTGAGGTCGGCAAAATGAGTGCCAGTTTGCTGGTGTCCTGTGTCGGAGTGGCGACCCGTCCAGGATTGTGCCCAATAGCCAAGGAGACTGCTTTGGCAGCACCAACGCTCTGCACAGAGTGTGGTCCCAATGATGGATGGATGTGTTTTGTCGCTATATCTTCGGGCCCTGTTACACCTTGACGTTTTAGCCAGCGTATGGCAACGTATCAAAATGTATGTAAAACGCTGGCGTACGCTGAACTATTGATGTTTTTTTCAGTTTTGGGCGTATTCATGAGTTGGACGTATGCATAACGTATTTGTAACGTACACAGAACGTTTCGATAACTTATAGATAACTTATACCAACGAATGCTTGGCATGTTGTCGGCGTTCACAACCTATGCCCAACGATAGTCTAACTTATGCATAGCGCGGCAGCATATCGCCGACGATCACGTGGCGTAGGCTATTAATAGGCTGCCGCTCAACGATTTAAATCATAACCACACTCGACATCGAAGTGTCAACATCACCGTCATGCCGAAGAAAAAAAAAAACCAAAAAAAAACCATGGAGTCTGGAACACTGACGGGTTCCTCCTGTGAAGCCCATTTTTATATACCAATTCCCCTAAACGCTGCCAATACGCCATTATATGGTAGCTGTAAGTTAGAAACACGTTCTGTAAGTTCTGTGGTCATCCAGAAGACGTCAAATACGTCTACGTACGTCAATATGCGTTGGAGATACGTTACACATAGGTTCAAAGCACGTTACTCATAGGTTAGAAATAAGTTTCGGGTACGCTAAACATTACCTCGACGTGTTTCGACTTATGAGTAACTTACAAGTAACGTGTGTCGACATGTGTCAACGATCGCATAACGTGCCGACAACTTATGGCCAGCGTATGCGGAACGTGTGAGTCATACGCTGGCATACGTCGAAAATTTTTGAGCATGCTTAAAATTTGTCGACGAGCTCGGCGTACTACGACGTATGCCAGCGTGCTTCAGCGTGCTCTTAACGTAGACAAAACTTACCCATAACGTATTCGACGTGTGCCAGCGTATTCGCCAAATTTTTCATACGTCGGCATACGCTGGATAAAACGTCAAGGTGTGACAGGGCCTTTTCAAAGAACGTTCCCTGATCAAAATAGATGATGTGTGAACCAAGTTGCCTTGCACTGCGCATAATGCATAGAAATGATAAAATAGATAACTCAGATGATTGTTATTTGAATTTTTACTTTGTGCTTAAACTTCTCACTCCTTTTTTTATTTTTTTTATTTTTTTAACCTCTTCATCTGACAGACATGATTCTAACTCTCCCCGTCTTTATTGCAGTCTGCAAACTTGCATGCCACAAGGAATGTGCAGCCAAGGTAAGTTCCTGGATGTCGTTCCCATATCCTGCAGGCCTTTGATTGTGAAAACTCACAAGCTTGTACGCAGTGATGCTCGGGCCACTCTTCCATGTTCTGTGCATGATGCCAATTGTAAAGGAGTTAAATCGTAAAACAAGGTTCTCTTCCTTTCAAAGCTCTGGCAACTCCTGTGCAAAGTAGGCTGCGTATGAAATGGGTTGTTTGGAATGTTTTGAGAATTATGTGAATAATGTGTCTGCTTGTCCATCTCTGATGCTTTTTGTCCTGCGTCAGTGACGCACGAATACCTTTGGGGGCATGAGTACCTTGAATACCGGTTTCCTCCTGGCCTCTCCTCAACTGATGTGATGTATCGTTATGCTGCGTCTGCGCATGTGTGGATAATATTGTCACTTCACATATGTCCGTTAAGACAGACTCCTCTGAGCCAGGGGTACAAGATTCCCGTGAAAGACCAAAACGATTAAAAAAAACTTTTTTTTACTGCGTTCAATCTTGCGCTGAGATTCCCCAAGGATCACCCAAATTAAGCCAAACTTGGTGGTGCAACGAGCGGGTGGAAAAAGTGGGAAAACGTATCTTGTAATTAAAAAACAATACGGGGATAAGGGTAAACAAGATGCTCTAATAAATACATGAGACAGACCAGACGCTGAAAGGACAAATGAGGAGGGAGGAACACGCATTTATGTACAATGAAAAGAAATAACCTACTATGGCGCCAAATATAAATATCAGGACTCGCATAACATTGAGGAACGAGTGAGGGCTTGATCAAAGCACTAGCTGGTTTGGGGTCCAGTACAGCCTGGGCAGGCTGGTGTTGCACAAGACTGCGGAGGCACAGGGCGAGAGGATGGTGATGAGGTCATTGAGGTGGTTGCGAGGGATTAGGAGGAGACGTCTCCGCTTCCAGCGCAGTCCTCCTGCTCTGCATAACAACGTCACAAAGAGGTATGGCAATAAGGAGGGGCAACCAAACAGAGAGGAGAAGAATGCTGCCTCTCGAAAGTTCCGATTCCAACTCAAACTGCCTATCGCAGTGTGTCGATGGCCC
The DNA here is from genome assembly GCF_056783735.1 of Eptatretus burgeri. Taxonomy (NCBI): domain Eukaryota; kingdom Metazoa; phylum Chordata; class Myxini; order Myxiniformes; family Myxinidae; genus Eptatretus; species Eptatretus burgeri. The sequence continues at coordinate 139,805,324 of NC_140964.1, forward strand.
TTGTAAACTTTGGGACTACCTTGATGCATGGTGAGCCACTATCATTGGCCACACGTGGCTGTTGGCATGCCATCTCCTGGGCTGTCCCACCCCATCGAGTTGGACCCACTAAAAAGTCTTCCACCTCCTCTCCGAGGCTCCGCAGCCGACTTTCCCATCATGCCCTGTGGTTCACCGATCAAACAGTCTATGCTGTTTCCTCCTAAAGCGCATGCACTTTGCAGTTGTTCCTTTGTGCCAAAGTCCTCACCTGGCCTTGCTCGAAAACTGGAGGTTTTACACAACAAACGTGCTCTATCTTGTTTTAAAGTTAACACTCGCTGCCTTATCAGTGCATGCTTTACAAGACGACACCCCGAGACAAATATATATTACGGGGGAAATCTACGCTATGCATTCACACGCTCCACACTGTCCTTAACACGATCTAACCATGGATTCTCCCTTTCATTTCCACGTACCAATATGTTTTGCCATGCTCAGTCTGTGCATGCACCAACACAGCACATTGATGCATCACAGCCTTGTCGGTTTGTTTACATGAATGAGTGTCTCGTGGAAATGTTTCAGTTTGTTCCTTTCTGGTAGGACCAGCGAGTGGTCATTTTCCAATTATACCAATTTCGTTCTGCACACGTGTTTAACATTGAGAAAAAGGTGGTGGCACCACCAGAAGGGTGTGCAGAACTTCTTTCAATACAAAATGGAATGTTCTGGATGAGTGCGATGAAACACTGCCAATAATAATAATAATAATAATAATAATAATAATAATATTTTCTTAAAATAAGAAAAGTTTTTCTTGAAACAAGAAAACCATGAGAAAATTCTTCTTGCGGATACAAATAATTTCTCATGTTTTTCTTGTTTCAAGAAAACTTTTCTTATTTTAAGAAAATATTTTCCAACTCAGAAAATGATTTTTGGCAATGACGAGGAAGAAAAACGTGTGCACTCACTGGATGATGGTGAGGTATGGGGTCACGGTTGAACCCAACGAGGTGAAGAATATAGAGAGACAGAGAGATGCATAAGGATGGGAGGATACAGAGTAACCTGCAAGTAGAAAGGTTGGGTTGTGTTAATTGCAGTAGGAAGGATTGCAGGTCAGCATAGGTGGTGACAAGAGATGGTGTTTCAAGGCTTCTGTGAAATTCTGGAGGGAAGGGAAAAATTGAACAATCTCCAGAAGGCAGTTCCACAATGGGAGAAAAGATGAGCCAAAAGTGGGAGATGGGCAGTAAGGCTCGTTTTTTGTAGTTTTTTTTTCTTTAGAAGGGTGTTACTGGAATAACGCTTGTACTTAGGAGGAGATGGGGTATTGTCGGGGGGAGGGTGAGGTGGTGAGAGAGTTCAACAGCATGTCTGGGATGTGATAGCAGCAGGTCTTGTGCTTCTGCCTCTTCACAGGAGATGTCATCAGTTTTGAGAGCTTTACATTCCGCAGAATCCAGGAGATGCAGGTGTGATGCTGAGGTCCTACCCCATAGGCAAGGGCAATATTCCATTGAGCAATGGACAAAAGCCTTGTATGTTGTGCGTAGTTGTGATTTTTCAATGATTGACTTGGAGCGACTGCGGTTGTCCAATCCACGGCTGGCTTTGGATGCCAGCTTTGCTACATCGTCAGCCCAGGATAGGTTGTGGATGATGGTGAGGCCGAGAAGTTTCAGAAGTTTTTCACCTCTCCCAGTGGCTAACCATAGAAATAGATGTGTTGGTATATTTAACGTTCCTTCTGTCGCAACAGGGTGAAACGGAGAGATTTACGAGGATTGAAAGATGTGTTCCATTTATCAGACCAGCATCTCATCAATTCCAGATCGGCAGAGTGTGGTAGTGTACTGTACGACACAATGTGGAGTCATCTGCAAAAGGGAAGAGAGGGTTTTCCAGAAAAATAGAGTTTGTTTATGTCGATGAGAAACCCAAAACCAAGAGAACTTGTGCTGAAACCCAAGATGTTTTGGAATTCAGGAATACTGCCCTTCTAAGTCGCAGATATTTCCGATCACAACACTTGCTGGGAATTAATAACGGGAATGAAGGGCCTGGCGTCGAGGGGAAAATAAATCATGAGAAAAGCTGTTTGTTACGCCTTCGACTTCAATGCCTAATTTGTTTGTGGAGATTTGAATCAAAAGCCCTCGGACTGGAATCCATTTGTTGATGGTGCTAATTTTAGCTTCTGTGTTACACCAGCCAATGATACACTCCACTGAAATTTCTGAACAGAGACATCTTTGGCGTGAACAAGGCGTCCGGGGTGCAGAATGAAAATCCTCGGTGCGTGTAATCCATGGTGCGTTGGGCAGGAGGCACAAGGCTCCGGTTGCTTTCTGTGACGACCTGTAAACCGTTTCACCTGTGCAGTTTTAATAATGGTGCTTGGTTCGTGGTACAGTAGCTGATAAGTAACTCTTCTTTGTTTGATTGCTGAAAAACTTCCCGCACTTACTTTATTACGCAGCTCTGTAAGCCTCGATCTGTGTATCTCTGTTTCACATCTGTTCTTTAAGTAAAACCGCTTTCCTTCTCTTGGTACCAGAGAGATCGAAATAGCTCATTCAGTATGATCTGGCACCGAGCAGTGTTTCTTGAAGCTCCTGCTTTGATAAATCTTGCCTCATTCTCACATTCCATCATCATGTTAAAACGTAGTTTACCCAGAGTGCTTTGTGTGACAAAGATGACCTTTCTGTTCAGCAACTGAAAGCCCCCTCCATCACCCTCCATCACACTCATTGTGGTACACAATACGAACAACCACCACAACCTAATTGTGATTCTGGGGAGTAAAAGGGCTTCGCCCATTGGCAAATAAGATCTTCATGCTTCTCCCCATGGAAGGTGTTGACACAGTTTATCCACCATTGTGCGCAGTGGTGACATTGAACACAATGATCCAAGCGACTGTTTAGATAAATGAATCTTGTGTGATAGTTTCCCCAGTTTATTTTCCCCAGGATGCCTGATCTGTCATCCCAGTGACATGGGAGTAGCTCGAGATTAATTTCATGTTTTACATGAAGGAAATCCTCAAGGTACGTTGCCGTATCATCCACAGGCCACGACCTCCCCAAACAAAAAGGGCAGCATGCAATGGTCACGTGAATTTTCACAAGCTTGTCTCAGCACCAGTCCTCAAAAGAGTTTTCTCGATCGACAAATGTTTTTTTTTCATTTTAAGAAAAGGTAATAAAAGTGAAAACATGTCGACAGCTCTGAACACGTGAACTTTTGCCCAACGACAGAAGTGCGTGGTCACACAAAGCCACGACCAGGCTTTTCAAAGCAATGCTCTCGTGCCCTAAAGGGCAGATTGTATGGTTATACAAGGAACCACTGTTTTTTGCCTTCAGACTTTATCAGCAGAACAAAAACTGGTTAATACCAAACTTATGAAAAGAAGCCCCTCATACAAAGCTGGAGGGCACCATAAATGAAGCGATGCTCAAACCACAAAAATCTTCTTGGCAGAGATAAAAAGAAGGAAAAGCAATAATAAATGTAGATGTGGAAAAGGGAATTTGCAAGACAAATAAAGACATAAAATGGAATAGAAAGATTACAAAATTCAGGGAGGGTGTCTCAAATTCAGAGCCTGTGTGTATCATCAGACTCGAAAATGCAACGGCTGCGAGGAAGGCCGAGAGGAGCCTGTACTCACCTCTGAGCTGTTTATGGTGGGTTCGATTCCCGACCTCAGTTATAAACTGCCACCCTGGTGTTTCACAGGCAGGGTGATTCGTCAATGTGTGTGCCATCCCTCGGATCGACGGTAAACTCGGCCTCCCCTCTGGTGGCCGTAGTTGGTGGACGTTAAAGATCCCACAGTGTCCTTTGCTAAAAGTAGGAGAGCTATCGCCAGCACCCTGAATAAATTACAAGTTCATGCTATAACCTAAATGGGGGCACTGCATTAGTGGCACTGCTATTCCCATATAAGAACCGATGCTCACCCACAGTCACGTGGTGCATACAAAAGACCGAACAAACACTTTTTTTCCTCATATCGTATTTTGAAGGGATTACATGAGGATTGCTGAATTGATAAACAAAATGGGGGTACGACTCAGTCCTGTCATTGAAATACAAGGATCTCGAGGTTAAAAGGTTTTGTTTGAGAGACTGTTGAACCAGATACCGTTTATTCCTGGGATGCATCTATCTATATAAAACACAATGTGTACTTATGTATTTGTCTGTCCCCTTTCACAAAGATTATTTGAGTAGGGTTTTAAAGGCCTACCTTGAAAACGACTGTGTGTTTGTAAAAAATCTATTTTTATTTTAGGATCTATTTTTCTATTTTTTTCACTATCTATTTTTCAGGATAAAAAACCTCAAAAAACATTTTTCATAAAAGAGTAATTATGTCCCTTCTATTGGAAATGTAGATTGTGACGCAACCGGGCCTCATGGGCGGTGCACAAAAGCGTTGAAAAAAATAATTAATGCAAGGCGCATGGCGGTGAAATTCGCTGCACATGATGTGCAACACGTGCAGAGTAAAACAAGTGTTCATTTATGTCCGTAGGATGCCTAATAAATAAAGAAGATATAAGCACACCTGACGCTAGGCCGAGGCTTCAGACTTTGGCATGCTAACGAGGCTGTACCGTCCAAACGAAACGTCCCAGAAGATTAAGAAAACCAGATCACATTTCTCCATGTGGTGTTTTAAATAACGCTTATTGCTACGAAACATCATATCTTCGTCTCTTTGAATATTTTGAATAAAATAATTCTAACCCGTCATTTTTGATGGGCTTTTATACGAGTCGTTGAATAAAGTATTCCATCATACCGATGTATTTTTAATGTATTTTTGTAACTGGCCAGATTCTAATTCTGCTTTTAGTTGTGCGCACGTGAATGGTGCATGGTTGATCGTGATGCAGGACGATTTATCAATACCAGTACGTGCCCATAAAAAAAAAAAATAATAATAATAAATAAATATTCAAACCGCGAGCAACAAACAACAACCACGCAGGCCGTTTCTTCGCTCTCGCGTGCCCGTACGTGCGTGGCCTGGAAGTTGGCATATTATTCGCAGTTACGATTATTCGCAATTTAGTTTTAATACCCAATTATTCAATTAGCGCCAACGTATTTTACCTTTTCGCAATGTCGTGGCAAGGAATAACGAGAAGAGAAGAGAGAGAAAAAAATTTACTTCCTGGTTCGGAGCACACCACTCCCGTCCAAAGGCAAAACCGAGTAACTCATTTTTGATCAAAACTGAGCTAATACTAATTTTGGAGTAACAAGGTTATAGGCTTCATGTTGGTGTATAAGTTATTGTAATTTGTTCCCTACGTAAGCTTGTACTCTCATGGCAGGACCCAGCAACTCCTACAGAATTCGGTAAATACCACAAAAAACCTAGTATCTCAATGCACCAATCTGATGCCACGCTTTAGTCACATGACATCGAAGTGGCAGCGCTCTAATATCTGTAAAGGAATAATCAAATCTTCTCGAATGGATACGGCTTTAATATATATTTAATATATATCCAAAAGCAGTTTTTCTTTGTTTTCTCAAAATCAATTAGAAGTTAGTTACGAGGTTCTGCCTTTGGACGGGAGACCAGCACTCTGATGTTACCGAAATGTATGCACCGTCTAATATCAAAACGTTCATAACTTGGGGCATTGTGTTTATCTATAAATGCGCTTAAGAAATCGAGAAATTATTATAATACACAAAGTCATCACTCTCCGGAAGTCCGTACGTTGTAACCTGTAATGGCGAACGCGGCTGAGCTTCCCTTCCCCATTGGCCACGCCCACGCAACAACGTGTCCTTTCATTGGTTTGGAAAATAAATGGCCATAACTTGGGAACCACTTGTCCGATTAATATCAAACCTTGAAAAGGCACATCCTCAGGTCCCCAGCAATATATGTGGCAAGTTTCAATGAGATCGGACCAGTGGTTGTAGAGAAACAGCGGTCACACACACACACACACACACACACACACACACACACACACACACACACACACACACACACACACACACACACACACACACACACACACACACACACACACACACATTGCTGGAATTATAGATAGATGAAATGGTTTGGAATATTAATATAAATCATCGTGTGGGTTAATTTACAGCAAGCACAAATCTCCACGGCCATTCTTGCGATCAGAATCGCAGATAGCTAACTGTACCTCAATATAACCAACTTCACCTCACGATAGTCAACTGTACCTCGCAATAGCCAACTGTACTGCAAGATATCCAACTGTACCTCGCGATAGCCAACTGTACCTTGCTATAGCCAACTGTACCTCGCGATATCCAACTGTACCTCACGATAGCCAACTGTACCTCGCGATAGCCAACTGTGCCTCGCTACAGCCAACTGTACCTCGCGATAGCCAACTGTACTGCAAGATATCCAACTGTACCTCACGATAGCCAACTGTACCTCACGATAGCCAACTATACCTCGCGATAGCCAACTGTACCTCGCGATAGCCAACTGTACTGCAAGATATCCAACTGTACCTCACGATATCCAACTGTACCTCGCGATAGCCAACTATACCTCGTGATAGCCAACTGTACCTCGTGATAGCCAAGTTTACCTCGCGATAGCCAACTGTACCTTGCGATAGCCAAGTTTACCTCGCGATAGCCAAGTTTACCTCGTGATAGCCAACTGTACCTCGCGATAGCCAAGTTTACCTTGCGATAGCCAAGTTTACCTCGCGATAGCCAAGTTTACCTCGCGATAGCCAACTGTACCTCGCGATAGCCAAGTTTACCTCGCGATAGCCAACTGTACCTTGCGATAGCCAACTGCACCTCACGCTAGTGAACTGTACCTCACGATAGCCAACTTTACCTCATGACAGCCAACTATACTTCACGATAGCCAACTGCACCTCGCGATAGCCAACTTTACCTCATGACAGCCAACTATACTTCACGATAGCCAACTGCACCTCGCGATAGCCATCTTTACCTCACGATAGCCAACTGTAACTCGCGATAGCCAACTGTACCTCGCGATAGCCAACTGTACCTCGCGATAGCCAACTGTACCTCGCGATAGCCAACTTTACCTCACGATAGCCAACTTTACCTCACGCTAGTGAACTGTACCTCGTGATAGCCAACTGTACCTCGCGATAGCCAACTGTACCTCGCGATAGCCAACTGTACCTCGCGATAGCCAACTGTACCTCGCGATAGCCAACTGTACCTCGCGATAGCCAAGTTTACCTCGCGATAGCCAACTGTACCTCGCGATAGCCAACTGTACCTCACGATAGCCAACTGTACCTCGTGATAGCCAACTTTACCTCGCGATAGCCAACTGTACCTCACGATAGCCAACTGCACCTCGCGATAGCCATCTTTACCTCACGATAGCCAACTGTACCTCGCGATAGCCAACTGTACCTCGCGATAGCCAACTGTACCTCGCGATAGCCAACTGTACCTCGCGATAGCCATCTTTACCTCACGATAGCAACTGTACCTCGCGATAGCCATCTTTACCTCACGATAGCCAACTGTACCTCGCGATAGCCATCTTTACCTCACGATAGCCAACTGTACCTCGCGATAGCCAACTGTACCTCGCGATAGCCAACTGTACCTTGCGATAGCCAACTGTACCTCGCGATAGCCAACTGCACCTCGCGATAGCCAACTGCACCTCGCGATAGCCATCTTTACCTCACGATAGCCAACTGTACCTCGCGATAGCCAACTGTACCTCGCGATAGCCAACTGTACCTCGCGATAGCCAACTGTACCTCGCGATAGCCATCTTTACCTCACGATAGCCAACTGTACCTCGCGATAGCCGTCTTTACCTCACGATAGCCAACTGTACCTCGCGATAGCCAACTGTACCTTGCGATAGCCAACTGTACCTCGCGATAGCCATCTTTACCTCACGATAGCCAACTGTACCTCGCGATAGCCAACTGTACCTTGCGATAGCCAACTGTACCTTGCGATAGCCAACTGTACCTCGCGATAGCCAACTGCACCTCGCGATAGCCAACTGTACCTTGCGATAGCCAACTGTACCTCGCGATAGCCAACTGCACCTCGCGATAGCCAACTGTACCTTGCGATAGCCAACTGTACCTTGCGATAGCCAACTGTACCTCGCGATAGCCAACTGCACCTCGCGATAGCCAACTGCACCTCATGATAGCCAACTTTACCTCGCGATAGCCAACTGTACCTCACGATAGCCAACTGCACCTCGCGATAGCCATCTTTACCTCACGATAGCCAACTGTACCTCGCGATAGCCAACTGTACCTCGCGATAGCCAACTGTACCTCGCGATAGCCAACTGTACCTCGCGATAGCCATCTTTACCTCACGATAGCCAACTGTACCTCGCGATAGCCGTCTTTACCTCACGATAGCCAACTGTACCTCGCGATAGCCAACTGTACCTTGCGATAGCCAACTGTACCTCGCGATAGCCATCTTTACCTCACGATAGCCAACTGTACCTCGCGATAGCCAACTGTACCTTGCGATAGCCAACTGTACCTTGCGATAGCCAACTGTACCTCGCGATAGCCAACTGCACCTCGCGATAGCCAACTGTACCTTGCGATAGCCAACTGTACCTCGCGATAGCCAACTGCACCTCGCGATAGCCAACTGTACCTTGCGATAGCCAACTGTACCTTGCGATAGCCAACTGTACCTTGCGATAGCCAACTGTACCTTGCGATAGCCAACTGCACCTCACGCTAGTGAACTGTACCTCACGAGAGCCAACTCAATGTTGTGGGGCAGATAACAGCAATTTTTGAGAGGAATCGTGCAAATGATGATACAAGCATCAAAGTTGGCACATTTGTTCTCCAGGGGATGCTAATCAAACCTGCCTGATTGGCCATTTGAAAATCCAAATTTTGAAAAATTTGAAAAAAAAAAAGAAAAAACTTCAAAAAAAGTTAAGATCATGAATCGATGTTGGATGCTGGCTGAGATTGGTGAATGTTTCAGAAACATCATCAAAGACGTTCCAAGTCTGCCATGCAGTTTTCTTCCCTTTACCTCGGAAGGCAGACACGACGTCACATCGAGTGAACGCATGGAAGTATGGGATCCCTCGAGCTTTCTCAGGCCCTATTGCAGAAACTACCTCATGGACTGGAATCCATCGTGCCTTGGCTCCTTGGCCAAAGGCAATCCACATGTTCTCAAGACCTAGTTCCTGTAAGGATGGCAGTACAGATATTGCTATGACTAGTACGTCCGTGTCATTAGCCTTAATGATAATGGACTTGCGACCATCCGTCGTTGCATCCCTGGCGTGTACAAATATTCGAGTGTCAGCTTCTTCATGACAACATGGAGACACAGCATCCAGTGACTTCCTTTTCTTGTGTTGCTAATGGCATCTTCTCCTTTTGTGACAATGACTGTGCTTGTCGTCTGTGCCTCACACATCTTTTCCGCAAGGAAGTGAAACAGCTCAGTCTCGTTGCCGTCATCTCGAAGAAAGCTTCTCCAGTTACTTGGGGTCTTACTGGTTCCTGTCACTCTTCTTCTGATTCCTTGCCTCGGACTTCATACTTGACTTCTTGTACACATCAAACACTACGTCCACCCTCTTGTACCTGGCACCATAGGATTCCACCTTTGGGATGATGTCTTCTTTAGCAGAGTCATCAAATATCTTTGAAGTGCGTGGAGGTGGGGCATTGATACGTGCTGAGCCATCAATGATGACTGCATCCCCCCTTGGTTCTCCGTCTGGTGATGATCACTTGCGCTTCAAGAATTTCAGCCAGCTGTGACTTAAAATGTTTTTGAAGTTTTTTTTAATTTTTTTTTTTCTTCAAATTTTTCAAAATTTGGATTTTCAAATGGCCAATCGGGCAGATTTGATCAGAAAGCCCTGCAGAACAGAAATGCCAAATTTGATGCTTGTATCATAATTTGCACGATTTTTCTACTATCTGCGACACTAAAGGGAGAATGGTTAAAAATGTGGATTACAGATCCAACGTGCACCGGTGTGTGCGCCTGCTATTAACGGGCCAATGGTCAAAATTTCCACCATATTCGCGTATGTATTAAATAGATGGAGCTGCTCCATAAGCGTGAATATTGATTCTTTTTCTTCTTCCTATTATTCTTCTTCTTCTTCTACTTCTACTTCTACTTCTACTTCTTCTTCATTTGCTGGGCATGGCAGGAATTTGTAATTTGTTCAAGGCGCCGGAGATAACTCGCCGACTCCTCCCCAAGGACACCATGGGATCATTAAAATCCATCAAGTCATGCCGGCAGATGGGAAGCCGTTTAACATCCATTGAGAGAGATGGCACACACGTTGGTGAAACACCAGGATTAGAGTTCAGAGCTGGGTCGGGATTCGAACCCAGGCTCGATGGTTAAAAGGTGCGTGCCCATACCTGTCGGCTCTGCTGCCAGCCTTACATAAAGCCGTGGTGGAATCTCGAAGACCCTCCACAGCGATTTATATGCACGGATAACACTCGAGTCACGTGTGTGGAGAGGACGCAGCCGCAGCACATCTTCCTGAGCTTCACCTTCCGGCTGTCAGTGGGTTCAGCTGTTATAGAAGAAGAGGATGGTTGGGAATCTTTAATTTGCAGTCATTCATCTTGCTGCGAACACCTGCTGACGTGAAAGTCCTTTACAGGTGGGGTTAAGTCTGTGACCCCCCTCCACCCCATCACCCGATCTTGAGGATCTGTGAGTGTTCAGCAGATTGGATCTTTAATTTTTTGATTTTTTTTCCTTCGATGATTTGCAATGTTCATGTTGCCTAAAATGGAACTTCTCTCTGCTGGCCTTGGATATATAATAAATTGGTATGCATCAGGTAGCTCATCATATTCCTTACCATGGAATGTCTGAGTGTTTCACAACAGCACGAACAAAGAAAATTTCGTTGTGTTGTGGTTTTTTTTTTCCAGTTAATGCAAACCTTTGCATACAAGTTATTTTTTTTAAAAACTTATCAAACACCTGAATACTATACGTCCACAGCTTGTAACGATATATACAGTCATTAACAATATGGCCCATAGGAATGAAGTCAGGCCCGAGGATGGAAAGGGAGACGAGGTTACCGAAAATGAATCATGAATCCAGGTGATAGATTTCCACGATTGAGATTCTAACAGGGAACCGTGTGACTTGCTGCTGGCAAAAGAGAAATGTAGCCCAAGAGAACCTTGGAATTTCAAAAGGGCTGCCTTGCACTTCAAATCCCGTTCGGCGGTGTTTTCCAGGAGGCACGGAGTGCCACATGTGGTACCACTTGCCGTAGCAATGAAACATCTCCAGGAGGGAAGGTTTGTAAGAGAAATAAATATGGCTCTGCATGAGACGAGGCTTCTGTTGTCTCAACTCGGATGGGGAATTCACCAAAAGGTCAAAAGCATTCGGTTTTGGGCCCATTGGACTGGAAATCATGGAAACGGTGGGAACCGTTCCATCGACTATACATGCATGCCAATTGCCAAGCATGGTTGTTGCTGTTCGATCGGTGAATTTGCTGTAAATGAGAGGTTAGAGTCTGGTCGTTGAATCAGAGAGGCCATGGCCCAAAAGATATTTTACGTGCGGTGACATCCACATAATACGTACTCATTGAAAGGAGTGTGCCTGGTGTTGGCTTCATGGTTTGGGTGGTTGGCTTGGGATCCCAGGATCCTGAGTTCAAATCCCGCTCAGCTGTTGAATTAATACCAGGTGGGGTTGACTCTGCCTGCCATCCTTCCGAGGTCGACAAAATGAGTGCCAACTCGCTGGTGTCCTGGGTTGGAGTGGCTATCTGTCTGGGATTGTGTGTCCAATAGCCAGGGAGACTCTGTACAGAGTATGGTCCCAATGGATGGATGGATTGGAAGGAGTAAGTATTGGGTGTAAATCTTGAAAATTAAAATTGGGAAAAATGAACAGAACAGAGAGTTGGGGATGATGTAAAGAAAGGGAAAAAGAGGAGTATGTATGTGTAATGCAGGGAGAAGGCAAAGAAAGGGGGAGGCAGGGTGAGTCAAACTTCTTTTCTTCTTTTTTTTAACATAAATTAAACCATCACAAATAAATATTGATGCACTATGGGTGTTTTTTTTTTAATTGAAAAAACAAAAAAACCCAGAAGGTTGAGCCCAAAAACTAGAAGGTGGAGCCCCTTGGGTGAAAACACAGACATTAATTGAGGAGGAATGCTGGAGTTGAGAGCTGGACATGAGAAGAGAAGAGGAGAGGTGGTGTTGATCTTGCTGCATATGAGTAGGGTTTGGGTGTTTGACTTCTTCTCCTTTTGTATGCAGCACAAGGCTGTGGGGTAGCATCATTGGCTGAGGGTTAGGGAAGGAATTTGTGATTTATTCGGTGGGCCAGCGATAGCTCACATACTCCTGGTGCAGGACACCATGGGTTCTTTAACGTCCACGTCCATCTGAGGGTAAGCACACGCATTCATGAATCACCCTGGCTGTGAAACACCAGAATGGCAGTTTATAGCTGGGTCGGGATTGGAACCAAGGCTAGACAGCTTCGAGGCGAGTGTGTACCTCCAGGCCATCCTGCCAGGCCAGTCTTGGGCTGATTGAAGGAGATCTTTTGGAGGATGAGATTGAGATCACAATTGATGGAGGTAACGGTTGAGAGGTGATAAGCAGCAAGGAGCTGGGAGGTAGTGGGGCAACTTAGCATAACAATTGTGCATCTTGTGAGGAAAGCACCAAATTTGGCACACCAGTCGCCTATCATATTATGAACAGATTTGGATATTGGGCCATCTCAAAATTTTTGATGGCAGTGGAAAATGGCTGCCACAGCCATCAGCGGCTGAATTTGAGATGGCCCAATATCCAAATCTGTTCATAATATGATAGGCGACTGGTGTGCCAAATTTGGTGCTTTCCTCACAAGATGCACAATTGTTATGCTAAGTTTCCCCACTAAGGAGGTGTACTGAGATTTATAACTGGAGTGAAGAATTTAGTCGTCATCAAAGGAATGGACACGATTGTTTGTAGCTGTGAGGAGGTCGCTGATGAAAAGAAAGAGAGAGAGAGAGAGAGAGAGAGAGAGAGAGAGAGAGAGAGAGAGAGAGAGAGAGAGAGAGAGAGAGAGAGAGAGAGAGAGAGAGAGAGAGAGAGAGAGAGAGAGAGAGAGAGAGAGAGAGAGAGAGAGAGAGAGAGAGAGAGAGAGAGAGAGAGAGAGAGAGAGAGAGAGAGAGAGAGAGAGAGAGAGAGAGAGAGAGAGAGAGAGAGAGAGAGAGAGAGAGAGAGAGAGAGAGAGAGAGAGAGAGAGAAAGAGAGAGAGAGAGAGAGAGAGAGAGAGAGAGAGAGAGAGAGAGAGAGAGAGAGAGAGAGAGAGAGAGAGAGAGAGATATGACAGAACTTTGAGGGACACAATAATTAATGTGGAGGGGTCAGAGAAGGAACCATCAATGCAGGTTGAGATAGATCACCTAATGAGGATGCTGGAAAACCTGGAGATGATCTGAGTTTCAATACCATACACTGGGAGCTTCACGAAGAGCTCTTTGTTGCAGACTCTGTCAAAGACTTTGATGTCCGGTACAACAACTCGACTTTCGCTGAAGTGTTTGAGAACTCAAGATCATTTGTTGGCAACATAGGTCAGGAGGCCACTGGTGGACCTGGATTTGCAGAAGCCACATTAGCAGTCATTGAGGAGATTCCAGTATTCAAGGTGGGTTAAATGTTGTTTATTAATGAGGGACTCCATGACTTTGGAGGTAATGGAGGTCAAGGCGATTGGACGGTAATTGGAAGTCATGTCGCCCTTCTTCAGGACATGGCAGATGTAGGCGTGCTTCCAAGGGTTGGGTAAAACCAGGACAGTCGGAATGATTTTAAAGCTTGTAGAAAATAGGATCAAGCTTGGTTGCGCATCATTTAAGGACAACAGCAGGAATGCCACCTGGCCCATTGACTTTGTTGGTGACCAGGGAGAGCAGGGTCTGGTGAACCTTGTGAGTGGAAAATTTGATGACAGGCATAAGGGAGTTGGAATTGAGAAAAGCAGGAGTTTTATTGAAGTAATCCATGGGAGAGTTGGCTGCAAACTGAGAGGCAAAGGTTTTGGGTTTGGATTTTGGAGAGCTGGGGATGGAGCCATCAGGGATGTTGAGAGGAGGAAAAGATAACTCGCAGAAGGTGGTGGAGATGCACTTGGCTAATCACCAGAAAGCGTGACTGCTGTGGGGGAGAGAGGAGAGCTTGTCAGAGGTCTGCTGGAAAAGGTGCTTTTGGATGTGGAGATGATGTGCTTGCAGTTGTGGGAAATCACATAACCACTATTGACTATGATCTGAAGGTGAAGGTGAAGCTTCCTAAGATTTAAAGATGTGGTTTTTCAAGGAGATAAGGAAGCACAATAATTGGGGTCCAACCACATTGAGGGAAGAGGCACTTCCATACTTCGATGAGTGGAGAAACTAAAGCCTGGTGTTGGCTCAGTGGTTAGGGTGGCGGCTTGGGATCCTCTGGTCCTGAGTTCAAGCCCCATCGGCCGCTGAATTAATACACCAGGGGGTTGACTCAGCCTGTCATCCTTCCGAGGTCGGCGAAATGAGTACCAGTTCCAGTGTGTGTACTGGTAGAGGGGCACTGCATCAGCGACACAGTCGCGCTTCAAGAAATGATAGCTACCCTGGCAGCTAAGCTGCCATACGACCACCACCACCAGTGGAGAAACTGGAGTCTTGCCAGGGGTAGTCTGCAAAACATTGGTGAAGGTCTTCCTAGTTGGCTGAGTCATCATAATATAATGGGCGTAAGCCTGGAACTTCTAACACACTTTTCTCTGAACATATTCTGTTCATACTTCCGAAATCTTCACATTATGTGTTCCATGTATTTACGCAGGTGATAGCGGATTCAAAAAATCGAATATAGATATAATTTTCAAAGAGGGAATCGATGACGTCACAATCAGCAGCGTTCGGCGGCAATCCGACGGCCGAGTGCCAGACGACGTGCTTTACTTAACCAAGTCCATGAGTTCAGGACGTTTGTTCAACTCGGCATTTACATCTTTTATCCTGCCATGTTGTTAATCTGTCGATGGGGGTAATATAGAAACGATGAATATGTCAAATCATTCGTGTTACTCATCCGGCACTATGTGTCAAGGCCAACGATCTAAAGTGACCGGTCTCAAATGCTACCATGGGCACACCCTGACACTCCACCAATATGAACTGAGCTGTTGAATGTGGCGCAAAACATCCAAAGAAACTACTGTAACCGAGTATTGTGATCCGGCCTGTCCCCCATACCCGTTGTAGACGGGTATCTGCTAGTATTGCCAAAGGGTGCGGAAGGTAGAGTGAGAATACTGGAAGGGATGGCAGGTGGAAATGAGACAATTATCAGAGGATCCAACAGGTTCAGCAACAAGGATTGTTTCTCCATCGCCGTTAGAGCTGGACAAAGAGTGAGTCCCTTTCACAGTATTGCTCCATACTTGGATCCGCTTGGCCGAGCCCAAGTGTACAAAGCCCATGTCTGTAGCACAATGGAATATGCTCCCCTCGTATGGATGTCTGCAAGTGCCATGTATCTTTAAAAGCTGGATGTTGTGCAACGTTGTGCTGTACGTATCATCAAGGCCCCTCAACTGGAATTGAATATTGATCCTCTACCACATAGGAGAACTGTAGCAGGTCTGGGTCTGATGTACAGACTGCACACAGAACAAGTTCCAACACTTCTGAAGACCATGCTGACTCCATCGTGGATTCCATCAAGGTTCACCAGAGCAAGTGCTTTCTTTGGAAGCTATGCTGTGCAGTGTCTTACTGGCAAGATGGAGAGTGGTCACCAGTCACTTGTTCAGTATGACTGCTCCTATGTGCCTGCAATAATGCCAGTGTGGAACAGTTTACCAGATGCCACTGTCGGTCACCCAACAACATCCAGGATCAAGGCTTTCTGCTCCAGAGCACACAAATATCTTCTCAAGGATATGACTAAAGATGTTGTTTGGAAGTGAGAGAAAAGAACCAAAGTGTTGGAGTTATTGGAAGAGCAGTCAGGAATGCCGGTGAATACGGAGATGAGTTGGCGGAGGGAGCGAAGGCTTCGGCTTCAGTCACAGTCAGGTCGGTGTGGGTAGTCAAAGTGGAAAAGCCAGAAGAAGTTGCGGTTCTTGAAATCCCCAAGAATGATGATTATGTTTAAGAATGAAAAATATATATGTTTGGAGAAATATCTTCGCAATGTTTTCTCGTGCTCTACTTTTTTGTAATGTCTAATAAGTACCAAAATTCTATATGCTGAAGTGGGACCGAGGGTGTTCCAAAAGTTACACAAATGAGATACTCTCAATCGTCCAAAACACCAAAAATACGGTGTAAGGAGGTGTATATGAGAACAAACACATATGTTTTCTGACTTAATATAACTCGTAAGTTGAGCAAAAAAAAACAAACAGAATGGAATGATAGGCTTGCGTCTCCGTGACGTCATGTTTGCCTTGTATGTCAGAGTACTGAAGAATGTCCTTGGTTGAGCTGTGGTCGTGTTGTTGTAAGAGCATGCCCTTATTTTGGTTTTGTTGATTTAAAATTGTTCTGGATATCCGCCATAACTTCAACAACAAAATATGAAGATTGGAAAAAGCTGAATAAATAATGAATGTTGATGGGTTTACGATGTGAGGAATGTGCGAGGAATGCAGGAGTCACCCTCAAATCACTCCCTCGAATAATGAGCCGAATAACGCGTGAACTCGAAAAACAAATCACTTGCAATATATATATATATATATATATATATATATATATATATATATATATACATATATATATATATATATATATATATATATATATATATATATATATATATATATATATATATACATACATACATACATACATACATACATACATACATACATACATACATACATTGAAACGATGTAATTATTTTAACACCATGATGTTAATGCATAATGTTCACCTTTTTATAGATTAGGGTTTAAGATTAGGAAGACTGTGATTGTTGAAATACCAGAGAAAGGTCTGCTGTCGCAGAGCTGTTCTTTGCAGCTGGCTCATCCAAAAAGTCATTCCCGTACAAATGAAGTCCCATCTGCAAAGACCATTACTCATGTTGTGAACAATTTTTCAAGTGAAGGTCTAGTTGGTGCAAGTCACTGGACCATGTGATGCGGGAGGGCACACGCTGTCCAAATACCGTCGCGATGATGAGGAACCCTGATCGGTCCAGGTGCCGACTCCATCTACAATGCACTTGAACAGGGAATATGCACAGATGCTGCTCAAGAAGGATCCATGAGTGGTACCAAGATAAGCTTCGTATTGGTCAGGTGACAAATATGACAAAGAAGAGAGACATTAAGGAGCGAATTTACAAAAGGCATGAGATGTGTGCATAATCGCTAATCGTACAATGATCACCCATTCAAGGTTAATCCCAATCGCCAAAAAGTAATTCATCTAATCGTGGAACAAAACATAATCACATGTGTTTAAATCACAAGATGACTTTTCTTTTTTACAGTAGTCTGCAGAGAATTACTCCTTAATACTGGAGTTAAACTATAGTTGGTGACAGTTCTAATTACAGTATTCTGCAGAGAATTGCTCCTTAATACTGGAGTTAAACTATAGTTGGTGATAGTTCTAATTACAGTAATCTGCAGAGAATTACACCTTAATACTGGAGTCAAAACTAGAGTTTGTTACAGTTCTGATGACGGTAATCTACAGAGAATTACTCCTTCATATTGGAGTAAAAACTGTTGATGATTACAGTTCTAATTACACAAATCTACAGAGAATTACTCCTTAATACTGGAGTCAAAACTATAGTTGGTGACAGTTCTAATTACAGTAGTCTGCAGAGAATTACTCCTTTATACTGGAGTTAAACTATAGTTGGTGACAGTTCTAATTACATTAGTCTGCAGAGAATTACTCCTTCATACTGGAGTTAAACTATAGTTGGTGACAGTTTTAATTACAGTAGTCTGCAGAGAATTACTCCTTAATACTGGAGTTAAACTATAGTTGGTGACAGTTCTAATTACACCTTAATACTGGAGTCAAAACTAGAGTTTGTTACAGTTCTAATTACACAAATCTACAGAGAATTACTCCTTAATACTGGAGTCAAAACTATAGTTTGTTACAGTTCTGATCACAGTCATCTACAGAGGATAACTCCTTCATACTGGAGTTAAAGCTATCATTGGTGACAGTTCTAATTACACTAATCTACAGAGAATAACTCCTTAATGCTAGGGTTAAAACGATAGTTGGTTGCAGTTCTAATTCCAGTCGTGTGCAGAGAATTACTCATTAATACTCGAGTTGAAACTGCAGTTGGTTGCAGTTCTAATTACCGTAATCTCCAGAGAATAACTCCTTCATTCTAGAGTTAAAACTATAGATGGTTACAGTTCTAATTGCAGTAATCTCCAGAGAATAACTCCTTCATTCTAGAGTTAAAACTATAGATGGTTACAGTTCTAATTGCAGTAATCTACAGAGAATAACGATAGTAAAGGGATGGATCAGAATTGCAAGGTGGCTTATAATTGGTGGTTTACATGGGATGGTGAATACGGATGTGTTCGGGAGTGCTTGAATTGGCTCAAGAGGAGGCAAAAGAGGGTAGGAATCGGGCAGTTCGTCGCCGAAATCCATCGAGAATCTTCGAGGATGGATACAGTCCTGTGGAGAAGTATGACGATATCAAATTTGTCCGGAGTTACAGACTTTCAAAGGAATCATTTCGTTCGTTGCTGAATCTAGTATATGGTTACCTGGCTCAACCTATGATGAGGAGCAATGCGCTGACTCCCCTCCAACAACTTTCTGTGGTGCTGCGATTCATGTAAGTGCATCATTTCAATATTGGATGTTGGAGAAACCTATGTGGGGTGTTTCACAGGCCAATTGGCTGTTTAGACGCCAACATCCAATCGGCTGTTTAGACGCGCACGGGCTAATCGGCTGTTTAGACGTGCATGGGCTAATTGGCGGTTTAGACGTGCATGGGCTAATTGGCTGTTTAGACGTGCATGGGCTAATCGGCTGTTTAGACGTGCATGGGCTAATCGGCTGTTTAGACGTGCATGGGCTAATCGGCTGTTTAGACGTGCATGGGCTAATCGGCTGTTTAGACGCGCACGGGCTAATCGGCTGTTTAGACGTGCATGGGCTAATCGGCTGTTTAGACGTGCATGGGCTAATCGGCTGTTTAGACGCGCACGGGCTAATCGGCTGTTTAGACGTGCATGGGCTAATTGGGTGTTTAGACGTGCACGGGCTAATTGGCTGTTTAGACGCGCACGGGCTAATCGGCTGTTTAGACGTGCATGGGATAATCGGCTGTTTAGACGTGCACGGGCTAATTGGCTGTTTAGATGCGCACGGGCTAATCGGCTGTTTAGACATGCATGGGCTAATCAGCTGTTTAGACGCACACATCAAAACGGCTGTTTACCTGTCTTCGTAAATTGATGTCGAAGCATGTAATTAGCTGTGCACGTACAGCGATGTTTTTGTCACTGTTTAATGGTTAGGCGTGTGTTTACAAGATGCTTGCTAAACACCTTTCATAAATTCGGCCCCATATATGTTTTTCAGGAACCATTATTTATTTGTTTGTACTTTACCGTCTGTGCAAGGAAAGGGGAGGAGGGGAGAGTGAGGAAGGTGAGTGAGGAATAACGAGGCCTCACCACACATCGCTATACACTCTGGGAGCGAGGAGGATGGGGCAGAGAGGGGGTAGTTTGGAGGGGAATGGGGTGTTCTGGACATGCGTTTGATCGGGGGACTTGAGGGAAAGTGGGGTGGAGGGGATGTCCCCTTATGCCGGCATTAGTACAGGATTGAACGAAAGTGGGTACGTAAAAAGAACAGTTCAAACGGGTCAGACCATACAACACCCAGACACCACCCAGAGAGGTTCTTGGGTGGGGGGGGGGGGGTTGGAGGAGGTAAGCGTGGGGGTAGGGGAAGGGAAGGAAGGGCGTTTTCCTTCAATCGTCAAAAAGCTGCACCATTGTTCATGCCTTTATTTAATTTCCATGCATATGATAAGCTCTGGAATCTCTTAACCCGAGATCAATTGTGGAATTGATCCAAGCAGCAGATCTGACTGTGTGTGTGTGTGTGTGTGTGTGTGTGTGTGTGTGTGTGTGTGTGTGTGTGTGTGTGTGTGTGTGTGTGTGTGTGTGTGTGTGTGTGCGTGCGTGCGCGCGCGCTTCAATTTGTCAATTTCGCACATTCTTTGACACCCCTTCCTCTCCTCGACCTCCAGCGAGTTGGATGGTGGTGGAGGGGGTTTGGGAAGACGACAGTGTGAGGCAAGGGAAGGAAAGGCAGTGTGAGGGGTTTGGAGGGGAAGGCAGCGTGAGGGAAGGGGGAGGCAGCGTGAGCGGAGGGGAATGCAGTGTTGAGGGGATGGTCGTGGAAGCATATTTTTCTCACAAACTACGTGACCGAAATGGACCAAATTTGGTATGATATATCATAACAGTAAGGTATCATGGGGTTGTGCTCCCCATCTAGATCTGCTCTCATAAGAGGCCGAAAAGGGGGGTTTCACCTCAAATTCAGGTTATTTCTTTTGAAATCTTCTCAGAAACTGATGGCTCGATGTAGACAAAGTCTTCAGGAAACATAAGGATCATGTCGTTAACTTAAATTGTGCTCCCCATGACCGTACCACTTCAGGAACGGTGGCCATGGGCCCTTCCCCCTAATCCCTCTTTTTCACCCCGCCTGTTGGGGAAATATCTGTCAGTCCCCCACCGGGCTATTCTTCAATTTTAATGTGACTTTTCAGCTTTTTGTCGCTATTGTTATATATTGCTTTTAAGATGTACATGTCAGAAATAATCATAATAATAATAATAATAATAATAATAATAATAAAAAGCCCCATGATTTATGTCAATTTTATCCCCACACTGGAAATTTTACAAATTGCATCCTGTTCATAACCCAAGGCAAGAAACGATGGGACATACCAAGGTGCGCGGATGAGATGGGTACATGGGCCAATAATGGTAGTCTGTTCTGTTTTTACGATGGAATTTTTGTTCAGAATGAACGAGTGAGGCGAGACGATGTATTCTGAGTTCCATTCTACTTACTTACCCCCCCCCCCCCGCACCCCACCCCCACATGGAAAGTGAAAAGTGGGGTTAAGCAAACGGTTGTGTATGTACATACATATGTGTCTGCATTTCTTAAGAGCATACATCGGAAACCATTTAACGGAGGAAATTTAAACTTTACCACATGTTACATGAACATTGGATATATCACATATTGAGGGTACATCGAAAACCGTTTAACGGAGGAAATTTAAACTTTACCACATGTTACATGAAAATTGGATATGGCACATATTGAGGGTACATAGAAAACCGTTTAACGGAGGAAATTTAAACTTTACCACATGTTACATGAACATTGGATATATCACATATTGAGTGTACATAGAAAAACGTTTAATGGAGGAAATTTAAACTTTACCACATGTTACATGACCACTTGATATAGCACATATCGAGTGCACATCATAAACCGTTTAACGGAGGAAATTTAAACTTTATCACATGTTGCATGAACATTTGATATTGCACATATTGAGGGTACATCATAAACCATTCAAGGGAGGAAATTTAAACTTTATCACATGTTACATGAACATTGGATATAGCACATATTGAGGGTACATCAAAAACCGTTTAACGGAGAAAATTTAAACTTTACCACATGTTACATGAACATTGGATATAGCACATATTGAGGGTACATCAAAAACCGTTTAACGGAGGAAATTTAAACTTTACCACATGTTACATGAACATTGGATATAGCACATATTGAGGGTACATCGAAAACCATTTAACGGAGGAAATTTAAACTTTACCACATGTTACATGAACATTGGATATAGCACATATTGAACGTACATCGAATATTTTCAAAGTATAATTTGTACAGATTTATCTCAGAAGTGTAGATAGATGCAATAACACATTTGCCACCAGAATTGTTGGCTTACACCCAGGGCCGCCGAGAGCCAGAATGGGCCTGTCCAGGGCAAAACGACTTGTACTGTCCCCTTCATCCAGGCCCCCTTTAAAAAGTTTTTTTTTTTAACAATCTTTGTGGAGGTTTCCATATTTTTGTCGTCAGAAATGTATGCCATGTTTATGCGAAATTGTGTTATTCACTTATTCCTTCATGCAGATTCATTGAACACACTTCATCCGGATGGGGTGTGGCCAATACTGTTGTGTTCATTTACATCATTACTGTGATTGTAATTATGTAAATTGTTCCCACAGTAGATTATTTTATGAGGGTGGGTGTCACTGTCCATGGCAATGGCATGCTGGGGAAATCACCCTGAGTGGCTTGGAGGGAGACACAAAATAAAGCTGTCCTCGGTGTTCTATAATTGCGGACCTCTATTAGGTCCGGGCCCCGGGGTAATTACCCCGCCTGCCCTCTCGGCACCCTTGCTCGCACCAAGTCCTTACCAAGACTTCACGGGTTCAGTATTCTATTCTATGAATACCATCGAGTTACCTCTGCCACCGAAGATGAAGGAGGTTGTTTTTATCCCTTTCTGTTGGGTCGCCAAAATATGTGACCCTTATTGTCAGTAATTCTGTCTGCTTGTTTGGATGTTTGTTTGGATGTTTGTTCGTTTGTCATCAGCATAATTAGGAGTAAACGTGGGCGGATTTTGACCAAACTCGGGTGGTAGGTACATCTTATGACGTCGTGCTTTGGAAATTGTGATGGTTGCTAGGGACGCTTTGGTTCCCTTGCAACAACCGAAAAACCTTCAAAATCGTTACCGATCACGCGAAATCAATTCCGAAAGCCATTATCCCTCGTAGGGTTATGAAATTTGGCACGAATGATCTACAGGTGATGCTCTATCAAATATATTCCGGTTTTTGTGATATATGGAATACTTTACCTGCAGTGCCCCCTACAATTAGGGTATGCTCAAAAATTGGCCAAAATTGAAGGCCCCCTAGTGATCAGGTGAGTGCATCGATACGAATGAAACTTTGCAGGTTCATGGTACTCAATGAGTACTACAACTTTGCCTCAGGACATATTGACTGATTTCGCTTAGGTCAGGGGTCAAAGGTCAATTAGTGCAAAAATCGATAATATGCGAGAGCTGGAGGTGCCTTCGTGCCAAATGCTACTCCTACGGTTATGGTCGGATGGTCATGAAAATTCACACTAATCGTCCGGAATACATTGTGCACAAACGATCGAGCCAGATTTTCTATTTAGATCTTTGTTCACCCACAGCACCCCCTCAAACTTTGGGGATTTCTGATTTCAAACCGCATTTTCGGTACTTTTCATTCAAATGGATACCGAGTAGTTATCAGTGGATGGAACTGGATGAGATTTGATATACATAATCTTAAGGTGATTCCCTATCCGCTGTATGACATCCATTTTGCTCTATATCTTATGGTTTCCATGCTCGGCGACCCATCGCCACCTAGCGGCTTGTCTGTTTGTTTGTCTGTCTGTGTACAGGATATCTCAAAAATTTGGGTACGGATTCGGATGAAACTTGGTGGACACATTGGGTGTGTGGTAAGAACGAATTGATTCGATTTTGCTGAAGATCCAAATGTGGTTCTGGATACGAGGATTTTTTTTTTAAGTGATTCTTCACCATTGAGAGATATAGGGCCAAAAACGATATATATATATATATATATATATATATATATATATATATATATATATATATATATATATATCATGTTGGAAAAAAATGTATTGGGCTCGATATGTTCTCATGGATCAGGCATTGCGTGGCAGAGGTATGCGCTCTACCCAATGCCCTTCTAGTTTGTTCATGTATTCAACACGGATCATTTGTTTTCTGCTGCACAAATATTTCATAATGAGTGAGGTTGTAAGTTATTGGAACGTATCAGTCGGCTTGTTATTTGCCAGGTAACATCACAGACAGGTAAAACAGAAGGTTTTTTTTTTTTTTTTTTGCTCCATTAGTGTGCAAAGGGGTTCACAGCTCGTGTTTGAACAGTGATGTTTGTGTTGCTGTTGTTAAATCGTTAACCTCTGCCCTTTATCTTGAACATCTGGAATTTGTGGAAGCAAACATAACATCCAAAGCTTTCCAATTGTCAAATTGGGGGGGGGGGATTAATTATTTAAATCAATTTATGTGCATTTAATCATTTGGAACTGAAATATGAAACTTTTCGCACTGCGGTGGCGGTTTTATTTTTTTGCTGCCTTTAATAAAAGCCGGTAAAACGTGGAAGTTTGTGAGGTTTTGTAGTGTCGCAGGTTGTTTGGAACAAAGGAGGATGTGTAGCTGATCCAGGAAGGAATGGCCAAGGCTGAACTGCATTGCTGTTGTTGGCACCACGTGGTTATGCGTCCCTGTTGGCTGTGCCTCTGGCATGGAACATGCACTCCAATTTTATAGGTCCTCTTCCTCAGGAAACAATGGAACATCTGACAAAAGACAATTGCAAGCTTTTTGTTTTCTCCTTTGCTGATATCTTTCTGCCTTTTATTTTCCTTGCTGCTGTTTATTTTGGAATTTTTTTTAATTTATTTTTAATGCATTCATTGCTTTTTTTGCCTTTTGGGTTGGTCGGATGACCGAAGATATGTGCAGTCTCCTCGAAGCTGTCTCGCCTGGGTTTGAATCCCGACCCAGCTATAAACTGTCATCCCGGTGTTTCACAAACAGGGTGATTCATCGGAGGGTGTGCCGTCCCTCGGATGGACATTAAGTTAGACGTCCCGTCTGTCAGCATTAGTTGGTGAATGTCAAAGATCCCACGGTATCCTTCATGAAGAGTAGGCAAGCTATTTCCGGTACCCTGAACAAATTACAAATTCCTGCCCTTTCGTAATGACATACACGTAAATGTGTCCCTTTCATAAGCAGCAGGTCAAACAGAGATTTTCTTCTTCTTTCGAATGCAGCACGAGACTGCGGGTAACATCATTGGCCGGGGGTGATGTGGGATATGCCGCTGATGCAGTGCCCCTGTAGGTTAGAGCAGGTGAACAGCTGTCTTGAAGACTGGATTTTGAACTACTTCTTCAAAGGAGATGTTTACATGCTTCCACTCCATATTTGTCTCTTTGTCTCTTCCAGTTCACATTGGAACACCTATGTGTCATCCTCAGTTTCAATAAAAGACATCGAGTTGTACACTTCATTATGGAAGTACTGGAGGAAGGATATCCTGGTTTCCTAATTCTGAGCATTATTGCCATCCGTGAACATTTTGGGTACCTCCCCCCACTCTCCATGACATCTTTCAAAAGTTGAGTTGGTCATGGACAATGTGTGTGCTATTTTGGCTGATGCTGATTTCATTGGGAATGTCATCCAAAGGGTGGGGGAGCATGGGGCGGGTTAATTTAAGGGGAGTAGAAAATATCATGGTTGTGGATGGGGGAAGCAAAAAAGGTGAACAAATGAGTGGAGGTGAGCAGTGATCTTGGATTTTGGGAGTTTCATGAGAAGGGGGTTGATGGTGAACCACATGTTTCCTGTAGAAACCTGGGAAGGGGGAGGGGGACAAAACAGAGGGTGCAAGACAGATAGATCACCGACCTGTCTGCGATGGCAAAATGATAGGCCCATAGACTCAGCTTCATCTTAAGAGATTTGAATAATCTTGAAGGCTTTGGTTTCCACAGCGTCAAGCTGAGCAAGGTATGAGGCTGGGTTGCCAGCCCAGAGGGGAGAGCAGAACTCCATCAAGCTGTAGATGAGTAGAGGGCCTTTTGGGTGGAAAGGAGTTCAGGTGTACCGAGGAAGGACTTTGTATGACGGAGGATGCCCAGTCGGCGGTTGGTATTGGAGGCCAACTTTGAAATGTGGATTGCCTGAGAACGATCACGACTGAGAGTGAGACCCAGGAGTTTGAATGGCTGATCCTCCTCAAGAGGATTGTTGAGAAAGTAGATGGGAGGGTTTGCCAAAGGGTCCTTTTCAAGAAAGAGAAAGAGAGATGTATATTGACAGAGATATCGAGTGATAGTGTGAGATTTGTCAGGATTGAAAGACATATTCCAATTATTTGACCAGCTTGTGATTCTCTATAGGATCTGAGAGGAAAGACTTGGAGCTGCAGCATGTGTCTCTGAAGGATGACAGATGTCACAGCAGAGAGGGGAGTCATCAACAAAGAGATAAAGATAATTTTTCAGAGTCAGTGAGATCATTGATGAAGATTAGGAATAATATGGGGCTGAGAACACTGACTTGTGGTACTCAAACCTTGACAGTGAGAGGAGATGAAAGGATTCCGTTGAGAGCCACATGTTGACGACGAGAGTGGAGGAAGTCAGTAATCCAAGAGTGGAGTTGTCCTTGGATTTCATCGGCAGACGGTTTGGAGAACAAGACGGAATGCCAGACTGAATAAAAAGCTTGAGATATGTCAAGGGAGACGGTCTTGATCTTTTGTCTGATATTGAGGGCCTCCACCATTGTTGGAAGAGTAGCAACAGCATGTCCATGGTAAGGTGACCAGGACTGAATCCGAATTGATGATCTGAGATGAGGCTGTTGGAGAAAAGGAATGATTTTATGTCAACTGCTATGATGCATTCCATGACCTTGATGATGATTGGAAGCGGTGTTTATGTCCCGGCGGGAGTTTGTCTCCTGACGTGTCTGGGCAGTGTTTGTCTCTCGATGGCTTGGCTCCAGACGCGTCTGGGCAGTGTTTGTCCCCAGACTCTGTTCATCTCCAGGCATGTCTGGGCAGTGTTTGTCTCGAGATGGCTTGGCTCCAGACGCGTCTGGGCAGTGTTTGTCCCCAGAATGTGTTCATCTCCGGACATGTCTGGGCAGTGTTTGTATCCATGCGGTGTTTATCTCCAGACATGTCCGGGCGGTGTTTGTCTCCTGGCGGTGTTTATAGTATGATCGGCAGAAAATGGATTTCAGGCATTATTTTGTTTCTATCTTCACTTAATCTATGCAGAATCATTTTGATGAGACGGTATGAATCATAATTAACACTCGACCACATGTCTACTGACCTAACATGTCGACCACACACACACACACACACACACACACACACACGCTCTGCCTAGTAGACATGTAAGACGTTTCACTGAGCCTCCCATATCGGCCAAAACATCAGCTTCATCAAGCCTCCTGGCAGTTAGCAGACCTCAATCGATGTTCTGTTGATTCCATGCATTGTTCTACCTGACCGCCAACACAGATTGACAAAATACACCCGTGCGGGAGTGACGGTCATCTCTGCGAGAAATAAATCGTCATTTTTGCATTTTTTGACAACTTTGAAGTCACGTGACACGAAAACAAAAGCGAATATTGAAAATCTGGCCCGACCAAATTTAGATATTGTCCCATAGATTCATATGCTGCAATCAAATTCAAGATTGCTTGAGAAATGTAGGAGGAGATAGAATTTGAAAATCGTCATTTTCGCAGGTTAGGTCAGGTTAGATCTGTGACCTGCTACAGGTACCATGTAAACCTGTACTAACCTGTTCCATGGTCGGGTTGTCGGCGACTAAACCGTCTCCCCCACCAGGTTTTCTGGTGAGGAGGGTGTTTGGATATGGACACCCAGCAGGATTAAAAACAAAACCTGTCAAAGGGCGGAGGAGCTCCTTGTGAGCCAACGGCCATCCATATCGAGTGCCCAACTGTGTCAACGGATGTCCTCCTGCAGTTGTGTTACTTTTTTATTAGGAAGTTGGTGGCAGGATTTGCACTCCGGTCACCGTAAAACCCTTCATTCCGCAAAACAAAAAAACGCAAAAAAATCTGAAAACCCACTCCGTGGGAGTACCTCCTGTGCAGCTTCCCTTCGCAGGGCAGCTCACCGAATGACGGGATTGGGGCAAAGTCTTCGGGACCCCCAATCTTTGATGATAGGAGGGAAATCACGGGGTAACATCCCTGGGTCAGATTTCGGGAGAGTGTGTTGGAGTGGTGCTGAGGTGTCGTCCACCAGACGGCGGTCTCCTTGGGTTAACCTGAGGCGGTCCCTTCGGGTGGGTGCCTGGAATGTCCTATCCCTAAGAGAGGATGATCACCTGTCTCTGTTATCATTTGAGCTCAAGCGTTTGGACATCGGGATTGCAGCTCTCTCTGAGGTTTGGAGACCGGATTGCGGCGAGATAATGGTGGGTGGTTACACCTACTATTGGTCTGGTCGCTCTGATGGTTACCATACCCAAGGAGTTGCTGAAGCTGTGTCCAATAAGCTGACCCCAATGATAATTGAGGTAACACCGGTCAACGAGCGTATTATGAGATTAAGGATTCGTCACTCCTTCGGTGTCATTTCCCTGGTCTCTGTCTATGCTCCGACTGAGGCGAGTGACCTCACCGTGAAGGATGCATTCTACGCCACGCTCGAGTCTGTGGTTGATCAGTGCCCCAGACGAGATACACTTCTAGTCTTGGGGGATTTCAATGCATTGACTGGCACTGATAGGGATGGTTATGAGGTGTGTGTTGGTCCCCATGGGTCAGGAACTATGAACCAGAATAACACTAAGTTATTTGACTTTGCAAGAAGTCATGGACTAAGGGTGGCTGGTTCATGGTTTCAGCGCCCACAAGCTCATCGCTGGACTTGGTATTCCAACGCTGGCGGTGTGGCAAAGGAGATTGACCATGTCCTCATTGACGGTCGCTGGAGGATGATCCACAACTGCAGGGTCTACCGGAGTGCTCAGTTCCTCAATACTGACCACAGGCTTGTTGTAGCAACTCCAAAGCTGCACCTTATATCCTGGAGAATGGTACCATCCCAGCCGAGGCTGGATGTTGGCAAGTTCAGGGATGAGAGAGTAGCTGAGGAGTTTGCGAACAGGGTGAGTGGACACTTGGGGGGTCTGGGTGCTTTGGGGGGTCCTGAAGAGTTGTGGAGTGCCTTCAAGACCACCGTCCTTGATGTTGCCGGTGGATGTCTTGGAGCTCACCGCAGGGCAAAGAAGAATTTTGTCTCTCTAGGGACACTGGATACCATTGACCAGAGTCGCAGGGCCAGGCTGAATGGCAGAGCTGAGCTGTTCAGGGAGCTGAGGCATAAAACTGAACATGCACTGAGGGTGGACAAGGAGGCCTATGTGCGAGGAATATGTGAGGGGGTAGAGCATCACCTGTGGACAGGTGATTCTCATCCCGCTTACAGGGGAATTTGCGCATTGCGTTCATCCAAGCCCATCCCTCGGAGCACTGCAGTTAGAGCAGAGAATGGTCGGCTCTTGACGGAGGAGTCTGAAGTGAAGGCCCGCTGGGCCGGTTACTTTGAGCGGTTGTACCAGGCTGATACCCCAGCTGTTGAGTTGGACGTCAAGGGTGTTACAATCCCTGTTGCTGACCCTCGAATCAACTGTGGTCCACCTTCGCTTGTGGAAACACGGGCTGCGGTGAACCAGTTGAAACGGGGCAAAGCTCCAGGGATCTGTGGCATCCATGCTGAACTTCTCAAGGCTGGTGGAAATGCTGCACTCGTGTCGTTGCATGCAGTTTTGTGCTCTGCCTGGAACACAGGCATCATCCCAACTGACTGGAAGAGGGGCCTTGTTGTTCCTCTCTGGAAAGGGAAGGGTGATTGCCAAGACTGCAACAACTACCGAGGGGTGACGCTGCTCTCAGTGCCGGGCAAGGTCTTTGCTCGGATAATTCTTGATAGGGTTCGCCACCATCTGCTTGAGCACCAGCGTCCAGAGCAGTCAGGCTTTACACCAAAGAGGTCAACGATTGACCGTGTCCTTGCACTTCGTGTTCTCACCGAACACAGACGAGAGTTTCGGCAGGGGCTGCTTGCAGCCTATGTTAATCTCTATAAAGCGTTCGATTCAGTGAATCGGGATGTCCTCTGTAGGATTCTTGGTCTTCGTGGGGTGCCACCAAAACTGATCGATCTGATTTCTGAACTCTACTCTGGTACTGAGAGTGCTGTGAAGTGTGGTGGAACCATCTCTGACTTATTTCCAGTTGTTACTGGAGTTCGTCAGGGGTGTGTACTTGCCCCCACACTTTTCAGCACTTGTATGTTCTGGATTTTAGGGAGGATGTCGGAGAGATCATGCTGCGGTGCATCGTTTGGGAATGTCAAGATCTCGGACCTTGATTTTGCAGATGATGCAGTCATCTTTGCAGAGACTTTAGACATCCTCTTGGGGGCCCTCGAGGTGCTGAATGAGGAGTCGGAGCCGTTGGGATTACGGGTTTCTTGGGTCAAAACTAAGATCCAGGCTTTCGGTGACATCTTGGATGCTGCTGTCCTGTCTGTGTCTGTTTGTGGTGAGGATGTTGAGGTCGTGGAGAGATTCACTTACCTTGGCAGTGATATTCATGTCTCTGCTGGCTGCGAGTCAGAGGTCAATAGACGTCTGGGTCGGGCCTGGGGAGTCATGGATTCACTGGATCATGGGGTGTGGCGCTGCCGGTACCTGTGTGGGAGGACGAAATTCCGAGTCTTCAGGTCCTTGGTACTTCCAGTCTTGCTCTATGGATGCGAGACTTGGACTCTGACCAAGGATCTGAGACGGAGACTTAATTCCTTTGGTACCAGGTCTCTTCGGAGAATCCTTGGCTATCGCTGGTCGGATTTTGTGTCCAACGAGCGGTTGCTGAGAGAGACTCGGATGAGATTTGTTACCTGCATAGTCCGTGAGCGCCAGTTGCGGCTGTATGGACATGTGGCTCGTTTTCCTGACGCTGATCCTGCTCACCAGATTCTCTCAGCGAGGGAGTCTCATGAGTGGAGGAGGCCAGTGGGCCGACCACGTGCCTCGTGGTTGCAGCAGGTTGACCATCATCTCAAGGAGATGGGGATGGGCCTGGCATCTGCCTGGGGGATGGCCAGACGGAGGCCCCTCGAGTACCGGCGGAAAGTGGACGCAGCGACGCACTGTTCTGGCACATGTTCCCATACCTGACCTGACATTTTCTCAATTTCAAAGGCCTCGTGACCTTGACCTTGACCTTCGGTGACCTTGAAAGTCATACCATCGTGTACGTCTCGTCGACCTCTATCAGGATCACGAATGCCCAGATCTCCCGCTTCAACTTCATTGTGAACGGACGGACGGACGGATCGAAGGACATCGACACCCATATTATTAGGTCATGCTCGAAGAGATGACCTAACAAGCCTTCACAAGCAAGACGCATTCTTCATTATACTTTTAGTCTCCTGCGACCACCAACCCCAAAATGCCGATACCCAATAATTTCACCAAACAGCTGTGCCACGAAATCCTAAGCTTCCTTGAACCCTTTCTCTCTGTCTGCAGTGATCCGGCATTCCCTTCATCCACACATATCTGTTCCGAGACGACGTTTTTCAGTTACATCCAATTTATTGGAGGATGCTTAAAATCTGAAATCCTTCTGGAAGGTTTCCATTCCACATTCCACTATGACCTGATCTTGACTTCAAAAAGTAATGAACTCACCAAGGAAATCCTTATCTACCACTCTCAGCTTGAAAGTGACTGTCCTGCCATTTGGTTAACTTCATCCATCCATCCATCCATCTCCAGATTATGAAAATCAACTCCAAGCTATTTCATAATTTAATGGAAATTAATATCCAGAGACTTCACCATCTCTTTCCTCCTGTCAGTGATATACCATGCTACACTCAATAACCTTCCAATACAGTGGTGCTTATTTCAATCAACGTATCCCTCTTTGAGGCGAGAAGATCAGTCCTCAGCAAAGGCTTAAACTTTGTCAATATTTTGTGAAAAACAGAATGGATGAATTTACCGGTAAGAATGAAGAAAAAATTCTCCATCGTGTTAAACTTAAGGCTTTCTTTCATAGCAAGCAATCCCTGAGAGATTATTATGAACTACTCAACATTCAGAAGTCCAATTGCCCTGCCACTCCCCCAGATGACAGTTTGACTTTCTGTCAAAGAATGTCACCTCAACGTCTAAAAGATTGAATTTTATCCAAAGTGTTAACTTTTCCAAACTTTGCAAAGAAGAATGGAATACATTCACCTCTCTCCATAAATGGGAGGACGTTTTCGTCCAACCAACTGACGACCAACTGATGCGGTGTAACATTCATTTGATGCGTCTACCTCGACAAACAGGAAGCCTTCTGGCAACTTTCTGGTGGTAGTTTTTACTCCAAGGTCAACAAACACCTTGCACTGATGAACCATACATCTGTCAAGGAGACATCAAACATTTGATTCCCAAACAGCAAGTCCCACTGACTTGCTTCCAACCTCATTACTACCACTCCAAGAACATCTCACATTTACTTTTTACCAAAAACGTGCCAGGCCAACAACCCAGGTTTCCCTACCATGTCCTCTGTATCGTCTCCACTTGTTGCTGCCTCAGAAAATGATCTCCAGTTACCTTGATAAGAAGATGGCTCTTCTCATTCAATGTATCCTTTCTTTCATCAAGGGCACCAATTACATCCTCACATTGTTTTGAAAAATTCAGGTTTTCCTCTGATAAATTTTCTTCATTACACAATACAAGTAGTGGACAGAAATGGTCTGTGATGTCAAATACAAGTGGTGGACAAAGATGGAAACACCTGGGTAAATGAGGGACACCAAGCAACAACTTCCACACAGGTGTGGCTCATGTGTTAATTCAGCAAATAACATCTCAGCATGCTTAGGGTCATGTATAAAAATGCTGCATAGGCTTGGTTGCTTATAATGATGGCCCCGCATGGCTGTAAGAAGAGACCCCCCAAAGCCTCCATCCACGGAGCACCCATGTGGTCACCCAATGGTTTGATAAGCATGACACTGATGTTATCCACATGTCATGGCCCTCTCAGTCACCAGATGTGAACCCACTTGAGCATTAATGGGATTTTCTGGAACGATGTCTGAGACAGCGTTTTCCACCTCCATCAAATAGTTGAGTTGTTTGACTTTCTCGTGGAAGAATGGTGCCGCATCCCTCATACAGAATTCTAGATGCTGGTGGACTCTATGCCACGGCACGTACTGGCCGCACGTGGTCACCAAACATCCTATTAAGTGACTTTACATTGGTGTTTCTGGTTTTTTGTCCACTACCTGTACCTGCACACTATGATCCTCAATAATGATGGTCTTTGGGCATCGCAAACACTTTTTCAATCTCCAGACCACCAAGGAACCAAGCACAAAAACTCTTCTCCATCTTAATCCTGATCCGACCTGATCCTCATTGAGAAACAAACGTTCAATAAGTTTGACGGTCCAACCACAAATTTCTTTGGCTGGTACACAGACAACTGCATCGGATTTACATCGTGTCGCAGAGAGGATCTCGAACATTTTATCGACTTTGTCAATTCTTAACCTCCCTGCCCTCCATTCCACATGGGAGATTTCAGGTACCTCTGTCACCTTTCTCGACATTAATGCTTCAGTCAAAGAGAACGGACCTGCCACCATTGTCCATTACAAACAGACAGATTCACACAGATAACCTTCTATATTCATCCTCCCACCTCTCCTCTGTAAAAAGTTCAATTACATATTCCCAATTCCTCAAGCTCTGCATCTGTGGAACAATTCCGACTTCAAATCAAAATCAAATACGACGTGCAAGTTCTTCGTTGAGGGTGCCATTCTCACCTCCATTGTGGCAGGTGCACCGGAGCACGTATACAATGCCGACATACAGATGCCTTTACAACCTGAGGACAAAAAAAGAAAGTAGAAAAAGTCTTTGGGCAATCGCTTTTGACTGGGCAATTGAAACACTGGGCAATCGCTTTTGTGAACACTTGCTCGATGTACAAATCAACAGCATCGACCTCTCCAAGCCATTTGTTCGACATATCAATCTTCCTGGTCATTCGTTCACCCACCTGGCAATCTCCATTATCATTCTCCATTTCAGCACCCCGGACAGTCACAAGAATAAAGAGTAAAACCTTATCTTCAGGATCGGTACATTGGCTCACAACGAAACTCGTGAGTACTTCTCGTTCACAATTTCAATCCAATTGACTCGAAATTTGAACACGATTTGCAAATCAGCTTACTGAATTCAACCACCAATTATTTTTGAGGTCAACATTGACCAAAAGGTCAACAACTAGCTGGGGTTGCATTTCTAAAATTGTCAATTTTCATCCGATTGACTTGAAATTTGAAGAGTTGAATTCAACCAGCCATTGTTTTTCAGGTCAAATTTGTTTTTTGGATTTTGCAAGCATCATGCTCTGCACAGCATCTTGTTAACCTCCACCATCTTCGAAGATGGATGGAGGTTACTGTTTTCACCCCTTTCTGTTTGTTTGTTTGTGAACAGTATTACGGAAAAACTCCTCGACGGATTTCGACGAAACTTGGTGGGGGGGGGGGGTTAGGTATGGTCCAAGGATCATGCCATTAAATTTTGGACTTGGTCCCCCCCCCCCAAAAAGAAATTGTTAGAGAAAATTTCTTTTTTTGCATTTCTTCATGTTTTAAGTGATTTCCAACCCCCCCCAAAAATTTTTTTACCCCCCCCCAAAAAAGAAAAACTTTTTTTGCATTTCTACATGTTTTAAGTGATTTGCAACCCCCCCCAAAAAAAAATTGCTTCCCCCCCAAAAAAAAATTGTTGGAGAATTTTTTTTTTGCATTTCTACATGTTTTAAGTGATTTCCAACCCCCCTCCCCAAAAAAGAGAAATTTTTTTTTTTTGCATTTCGACATGTTTTAAGTGATTTCCAACCCTCCCCCCAATAAAATTGTTTGAGAAAAAAAAATTTATTTTGCATTTTTACATGTTTTAAGTGATTTCCAACCCCCCAAAATTGTTACCCCCCCCCAAAAAAGGGGAAATTTTTTTTTGCATTTCTACATGTTTTAAGTGATTTCCAACCCCCAATTTTTTCCCCCCCCAAAAAAAAATAGAGAAATTTTTTTTGCATTTCTACATATTTTAAGTGATTTCCAACCCCCCAAAAAAATTTTAGAGAATTTTTTTTGCATTTCTACATGTTTTAAGTGATTTGCAACCCCCCCAAAAAAATTGTTACCCCCCCAAAAAAAATTGTTGGAGAAAATTTTTTTTTTTGCATTTACATATTTTAAGTGATTTTCAACCCCCCCCCAAAAAAAATTGTTTGAGAAAAATTCTTTTTTTGCATTTTTACATGTTTTAAGTGATTTCCAACCCCCCCAAAAAAATTGTTACCCCCCACCAAAAAAAGGAAATTTTTTTTTGCATTTATACATGTTTTAAGTGATTTCCAACCCCCCCAAAAAATTGTTCGCGAAAAAAAATTTTGCGACTTTTTTTTCAACAAAATTTCGATTTTTTTTTTTGCATTTCTACATGTTTTAAGTGATTTCCAACCCCCCCTCCCCCAAAAAAAATGTTGGAGAAAAGAACTATAACTCTCAGCACTGTTGACATCATATTTAATGAATAAGATATAAGGTTCATTTGAGTGACCCAGCAGTATTGGCGGCGGAGGTTTTGCACTCTCCCGAGTGCTCCCCCTCTAGATTTACATGTTTTGTATTTTATTTCAGTTCGTTTTACGGGCGAGAGTACCCTTCTCAGCCCACATTCAGTGGGCAATGTGCTGCGGCACGTTCTTGGAAATGCACTTTTCATTTTTTGTCATTTTTGAAATAAATATTATATTGATCACAACACATCATACTCCATACGGTCGCATTCAAACTTGCAACACACTCTTGTGATGTCCATTGTGATGACGTCTGCTGACACAAAACGGCACCAATGGAAACAAAATGATGTTCATTAAACATTTCATCATACAAGCACACTCACCTTCCTTCAGGAGTGGCAGGGATGGTCGGGTTATTTCCCTCTCGGGGGTATGTAGATTTCAGTAGATTGAGGCTCGGGTCCATTAGTCTGTGGTGAACACGATCAGCATATGCCTCAAGAACGTCGGGTTTCCTCCCTCTCAGTTTAGTGTTAAACGGCAGTAGCGACTCTGTTCATGGTTTAGAATATATTTTTTAACTTCTGGTCGGGGTTTTCCATGAAATGACACGACAAGCCATTTATACATGTTAATACGGCATTTATCCAAGGAAATTATTAGGATTAATATTGTTTTGTCATAACATTAATATAACGCCATTATCATTGTTGTTGTGATTACTTTTATTATCTCTGCCACCGAAAGTGGAGGAGGTTATGTTTTCACCCCTTTCTGTCTGTTTGTAACTTGCAAAATCGAAGATTTTTCAAGTATTTTGGTTTGTCGATTTTTGTTATTCTGTCTTGGTCTGTCTGTCTGTCTGCTTGTCTGTTTGTCTGTTTGTCACCGATAGGTCACAATTTTAAACCTATCTTCACGAAACTTCACCACATGGAAGTATTTGTCATAAGGAGGAAGCCTTTTGTTTTTGAGGTCAAAAGGTCAACATAGGACAAAGGTCAACAACTTAGGTGAGATTTCAAAATTCCTCATTTTTCCATCCGATTCAGTGGAAAGTTGAAGAGGATTTATATTTCAGGTCACTGAATTCAACCAACCAATTATTTTGGAGGTCCACATAAGGCCAAAAGGTCAACATAGGCTGACTTTATAAAACTGCAAATTTTCATCTGATTCACTTGAAATTTGAAGAGGAGTTGCATATTTCGTCATTGAATTCAACCATCAATTATTTTTGAGGTCAGATTTGTTTTATGGATTTTGCAAGTGTCGTGATCTGCACGATGTCTTGTTTGTTGGGTGGTCGCTTGACTACCCTTAGTCTCAGGTTTTCCGTCTGTCTGTTTGTTTGTATGTAATGGACAGCTCTGGAGGCCAGAGGAGTCAACCGATTTTGATGAAACTTGACTGATAGGTTCATACCAGGATGGAGTTGTATGCTTTTGAGCACCGTTGCTATGGACGCCACCGTTGCCTCGCAACGGGGCTTTTTGAATTTTTGAAAAAATCCGAAAAATATTTTTTTCCCAAAAATCAAAAATCGGCTGCCACGCTTTTATGTGCACTATAATCAACCTTTTTGTCAAAAACTTTTCAGCCCTATCCGTCAAAAACGGTATGACTAGTATGCAATTATATAGTGACCACCCTGTCGCCTATCGGCTGTCTGTTTGTTTGTTTGTTTGTTTGTGTGCAGAATATCTCCAAAAGTTGGGGACGGATCCAGATTAAATTTGGTGGGCCGGTTGGGTGTGTGGCCACGATGAATTGCCTCGATTTTGGTGAAATTCTGGATACGAGAACTATTTAATTTTTCAAGTGATTCTTCACCATTGGGAGATTGGGCCAAAAACGATATCTCGCATGATATTTCAAACATGTATTGGGCCCGATATGTTCTCATGGATCAGGCATTACGTGGTGGAGGTATGTGCTCTACTGAGTACCCTTCTAGTTCTTAATGGTTTGTCTCCAGGCCAGAGTGCCCATCTCGGCCCACCTTCAAAAACACAAAGAATGATGCTGGAAAAATGGGTGTACCCAAATGGTCAGTGCCGTGACCAATCAACGAATGAAGGGAAGAATGGGCACACCCAATTGGTCAATGCTACGGGCACACGCAGTTAGTCAGTGCCGCAACCAATGAACAAGTGAAGTGAAAAAAACAGGCACACCCGATTGGTCAGTGCCCTGACCAATCGACTGAAGGGAAACACAGGCACACACAATTGGTCAGTGCCGTGACCAATCGACGCGTGAATATTGATGACATAGCTCCAGCCACACATTGCTCTATTTATTGGAGTAGATTACTTTTTAAAGTTGTTTTACATATCTGATGCTTTTCTATCACCTCCTTTCTTTTTCTTTGTTTTCCTATTACCCTTTCTCCCAGTCCCAGTCCCCTTTGACTTCAAACCACTGAACTCTAACCCTCTGTTGGCTTTCCAGTCCTTCTCAGTAGTTTACAATTGGAGAAGGAAGGTATCCAATATCTTGGAATGTATCTTGACACACCAACCTTTTTGGCTAGAAATTGGGATAACCTGATAAACAAAAGTGATAATAGATTAGGTAAATGGATTGGAATATCATTCACAGTGTCACTGTCCTTCAGAGGTTGTTCATTGGTAATCGACAATTTGCTGGCCCACCAGATGATGGACCGGGTGAGGTCGAGAAGAATGACAGCTCTGTTAAGAGGTGTGGTGCTGTCCAGAGAGTGAGGGGAGGAGCTTTTCATCACCTCCAGAGGGGCCTTGGGTCGCCTCCTGAAGGGTGGAGTTCGTCTTTCCAAAGGGGCGGAGCTTTCGTTGCCCCGTGATGGCGGAGTTGTGGACCTCTCGTGACAGCTTGGGAGAGCCGAGAGAGTTGGAGTCGTCTTTGAGGAAAATTGGTTGGGTGCGAAACAAAAGGAGAAGGAGAGGAGAGATTGCACCAAAAAGGAGAGGAGATCGTGTGGAGGGAAATGGTTGCTCTATCCGTGGTGCCTGGCTGCCTGCCTTTTCGTGTTCCTGCCTCTGCCCTGTGCTTCCTTCATCATCCCTAGTTCCTGCTTGTGTGTCTTCGTCACCCCGCCCATGTGCCTTTGTCACCATGCCAGGGTGATTTGTCACCTGCTTCATCACCTGTTCATCTCTGCAGCCCATGGACCTGCTCCCTCCTCGTCCACCAGCAGAGCTAAAGCCCATCCGGTTCTCATTCCCTCTCCCGTCTGTGAATCAGTCTGGAGTGTGGCGCCATCATTTTTATTCTCATTGTATATAATTATTTATTTATCGATTCTGTGTTCCCCCTTTCTTTCCCCACCTCAACCTGCCATCGTCTCCACCGTCGCGATCGCCATCCCCTGGTTCGTTATCTATTTGTGGGAAATAAACCAATCGGTTTTAAAGGAGTTAAGAGCCTCATGTGCTTCGTGCGATTCCTGCACGGTAGAGTACCATGTCCACAGTAGATAAGTTAATTAGTACAACATTTAGTGCACTTAATTAGTACAAGACATGATGTGGAAGAATTCAGTCTGCCCAACACACCATGGCCATTATTGATCTATTTGACAATCTTCATTTGTATTATTGATGTTTTTTTTTTTTTAATGAAGTATAAGACAAAAGTCAATCTCCAATAATACAAGAAATGTCATGTTAGTTCAGAGATTTCAAAATTCAATCTCCGATTGTTAAATCCCAATAACGGAGATTATGATCATACATTTGTGTGACAAACTCCACTCGCTTGTTAAAACCTTCACGACTTTGATCTTCCATGGATCAAAAAGAACAAAATTATTTCACAGCATAAACAGTTTACTTCATGCAATGCAAGATGTTGAGGATGAAATGGAAGTGTGCAGTATTCGATTTCACGAAAACTGAAATCAAACAAACGGAGTCTGATTTTCCTACATTCGCTGACACTCCGCAAGATGAGTTTAATAAATAAATATTTAATCCACATTCACATCAACATGAGACATTGTACTTAGCTCAAGAACACAATCGCTTCGTGCTTCAAACATACACTACACTACCTGCCTCATTGAAAAAAAAAATAAAAATTTAAACCTCAAAGTTTAACCACGTGATTGGTTTCGTTTCCGTCTCTTGTCGAACCACGTCAGTTGAAATCTCTTCCACGGCACGTCTCTCAAGTTTCCTGCACTGGAACAATGCATCAGCACAACATCCTGTTTGCACCAAGATCGGCCTCGCTTTCTCTCTTATGAGGACTAAGTCTGAAACGAATTCGCAGAACTTCAATCTCTGGATTAACTTTTCGCAAACTTGTGCAACTATTTCACACCACCCTTTGAGTGACGTTTGTGATACCGACCTGGATATGTCCATTTCTCCTGTACGTCTCTTTATATGTCATAACTTGGAATGATTAAGGCAAATATACATTATTAACAAACACTGTGGAGTCACGATAAAGTTGCACTGCCCGGTTTAATGGACTTTGGCCACAACTTGAGGTCTACTCCGGGATGAAAGGATCAAAACCTCGATGATGGTCGGTTTCCAGTTGATGGTGACGTGATCCGAATGGTCATCAAATCGGTCATTCGGTCAATGAGTAAAGCCAATTGAATATCGGTAGAAATGTGTTTCACTTGACTGGTTGTGGCGGTGGTTGTTTAGAATGTTTGCCTTGGTTGATTGAGTGGTAGTTTGGTAGTATGCCTGAAAGTGCTGTGTCAGAGTGTTGAAGGACTTGTTGAAACAAGTGGAAGGAATTCTTCAGATCTCTGCCCGTTTCTTGTCGGTCAATGATTACATTTTCTTGCCGGCTCCCGGTTGGATGTCCTTCCTTGTCAGTCGATGTTCTCATCATGGGTAATGACTCGTGAATACATTTGTTTACTTTTTTGCTCTTCCATTAACCTCTTCTGTTTTTTAACCTCCGTCCACCTTTGGTGGACCCCTGTTTGTCTGTTTGTCTGTGTTGCATTTAAACAAAATTGAAAATCATTTCAAACAGGAAACACTGTTTTTAAGGGACATTATAAATGAAACAGGCACGAAGAACTCGTGTAACGTGTTGGAAAGGGTGAGTTAATCGACCACCGCGTTGAATGCGGTAAACAACTGGAATCAATTTGTTTTTTTTTTCCTTTCCGATCTTTAAAATCTTTTTGGTA
Organism: Eptatretus burgeri; assembly: GCF_056783735.1. Classification (NCBI taxonomy): domain Eukaryota; kingdom Metazoa; phylum Chordata; class Myxini; order Myxiniformes; family Myxinidae; genus Eptatretus; species Eptatretus burgeri. Next base: position 139,845,944 of record NC_140964.1, read on the forward strand.
TTTCAATTTAATTACAAACTTGAACAATGTACGTATACCATAAATCGCCTTCCTATCGCTTCCAAGAGCTTCCAGTTTCGCAGTACTTGAACATGTTAAATAAGGTGGCGTATAAGACTGCTTCAATGGTGCTAAATTTACAGAATTAATGTTTTATACTTTTAAAATCTTTATTTTATTTCAACTTGATTATATATAAATATATATATATATATATATATATATATATATATATATATATATATATATATATATGTATATATATATGTATATATATATGTATATATATATAAATATATATATATATATATGAAGACCACAAGGGGAAAACCAGAGATGTCACTTTTTATAAATTTCAGGGTTATTGCACCTGCCAATAGTTGGCAACATAAGGTTTCCTCTCACAATATTACTTTAACAAATAACCAGGGGTGTCACATAATTTATATGGTATAAAGTTTAGCCGTGCAATGAAAAAACAAGTGTTGTTAAAGCTGAACAAGTAGAAACCCAGACTTGTCAGTACTTTACTCCTGGTTATCTCCCTTTCATTCATGTTAACTGTTCCACCATAATATTCAGAGTTGAGAAACTAAAAAATGAAAGGTTGTAAAACTTTCACAAGATAAACACTGAGCACTACCATGGCCTCTTTGGTTATATCATGGGCTCCGTAGTTGGTGCATATCGTGGTTCAAGCCTGGTCAAACCTTTATTGTGACTTTTATGTGACCCACGCCGTGGCTTAATGGTTAGCACGTCTGAGTACCCATCCTCATTCGATGTACCCACCGCCCAATCAACCTGCTTAGGTATATGAGGGAGTCACATGAGGTGACCGGCTATCGCGGGGTGGTTTATCCTTGGTTTCCTCCCGGTTTTCCATCATATTAAGTAGTACGAAGTAAGAAATGGAGAATCCATCGTCATATAAGCGAAATACCCTTGAGTATGGCGTTGAACACCAATCAAACAAAAAAACCAATGACCGTTCAATGTTGAAAAAAATAATTTGTGATCACCAAAGTCATGTAATGTATGCTAATAACCAACAAGCATGAATTTGCTACACATCCTGGGTTAAAATTGCATGGCAATTATTAAACAAGGGAAAAACCAGTGATGTCAGCTTGCAACATTAATTCGTTCTTTGCTCTTAAATTAAATAACACAGAAGCTTGGCAAATGCTACATGCTTCATTTGATCGGCCAATGATCACTCTTCCTTTTACTGGAAAATAAATCAAATGACAGTTATTAAACAGTCCACCAAAGTCTTAAAACTTTGTTTTTCAGTTTCTTCAAAATTGACTTATCCTGACATCTCTGGTTTTCCCCTTGTGGTCTTCATATATATATATATATATATATATATATATATATATATATATATATATATATATATATATATATATACATATATATATATATATATATATATATATATATATATATATATATATATATATATATATATATATATATATATATATATATATATACAGTGGGGAGAACAAGTATTTGATACACTGCCGATTTTGCAGGTTTTCCCACTTACAAAGCACGTAGAGGTCTGTAATTTTTATCATAGGTACACTTCATCTGTGAAAGACAGAATCTAAAACAAAAATCCTGAAAATCACATTGTATGATTTTAAAATAATTTATTTGCATTTTATTGCATGAAATAAGTATTTGATCACCGACCAACCAGTAAGAATTCTGGCTCTCACAGACCTGTTAGTTTTGTCTTTAAGAAGCCCTCCCATTCTCCACTCATTACCTGTATTAACTGCACCTGTTTGAACTCGTTATCTGCATAAACGACAGCTTTCCACACTCAATCAATCAGACTCCAACCTCTCCACAATGGGCAAGAACAGAGAGCTGTCTAAGGACATCAGGGACAAAATTGTAGACTTGCACAAGGCTGGAATGGGCTACAGGACAATAGGCAAGCAGCTTGGTGAGAAGGCAACAACTGTTGGCGCAATTATTAGAAAATGGAAGAAGTTCAAGATAACAGTCAATCTCCCTCGGTCTGGGGCTCCATGCAAGATCTCACCTCATGGAGCCTCAATGATCATGAGAAAGGTGAGGGATCAGCCGAGAACTACACGGCAGGACCTGGTTAATGACCTGAAGAGAGCTGGGACCACAATATCAAAGAAAACCATAAGTAACACACTATGCCGTCATGGATTAAAATCCTGCAGCGCACGCAAGGTCACTCTGCTCAAGCCAGCGCATGTCCAGGCCCGTCTGAAGTTTGCCAATGACCATCTGGATGATCCAGAGGAGGAATGGGAGAAGGTCATGTGGTCTGATGAGACCAAAATAGAGCTTTTTGGTTTAAACTCCACTCGCCGTGTTTGGAGGAAGAAGAAGGATGAGTTCAACCCCAAGCACACCATCCCAACCATGAAGCATGGTGGTGGAAACATCATTATTTGGGGATGCTTTTCTGCAAATGGGACAGTACGACTGCACCGTATTGAGGGAAGGATGGATGGGGCCATGTATCGCGAGATCTTGGCCAACAACCTCCTTCCCTCAACAAGAGCATTGAAGATGGGGCGTGGCTGGGTCTTCCAGCATGACAACGACCCGAAACACAGCCAGGGCAACTAAGGAGTGGCTCCGTAAGAATCATCTCAAGGTCCTGGAGTGGTCTAGCCAGTCTCCAGACCTGAACCCAATCGAAAATCTTTGGAGGGAGCTGAAAGTCTGTGTTGCCCAGTGACAGCTCCGAAACCTGAAGGATCTGGAGAAGATCTGTATAGAGGAGTGGGCCAAAATCCCTGCTGCAGTCTGTGCAAACCTGGTTAAAAACTATAGGAAACATCTGATCTCTGTAATTGCAAACAAAGGTTTCTGTACCAAATATTAAGTTCTGTTTTTCTGATGTATCAAATACTTATTTAATGCAATAAAATGCAAATTAATTATTTAAAAATCATACAATGTGATTTTCAGGATTTTTGTTTTAGATTCCGTCTTTCACAGTTGAAGTGTACCTATGGTAAAAATTACAGACCTCTACGTGCTTTGTAAGTGGGAAAACCTGCAAAATCGGCAGTGTATCAAATACTTGTTCTCCCCACTGTATATACACACACACATGGACACTGCACATGGTAAGGTGTTGTATGAACTCTCTAGTTTTCGGGGGTTTTTTTATTATTTTTATTTTTATTTCCTCCTCTTTCCTTTTGTTTGTATTGTCTTTCTTTTCTTCTCTTGCAAACTCATCCAGTTTCAAGTTTTATTCCTCCCTTGTTTTTTGTCATGAAAAGTATTTTGAATTAGCCAAACTACCCTTCATCGTGTGCCGCTTTACAGCACTCTTCCCTTAGTTTTGTTGATATCATTTGTGCATCGCTTATTTTCCTACAGTGATTATATTGGAACACTAAGCCACATTTTTGGCTCGAAATGCCATTCACCCTTTTTGAATGTCATTGCCACACATTTCTTTCAGTGGGATTGTAAGACCATGTATTTTATTCTTTATATTTTTCCGTTTGAAAAAGGAAGAACATCAGTGTTTCCGTTGCTCCGCTGATGCAGTGAAGGGTCTGTCGCCATTGTCAGTCACATGTCAATCTGTTTTGCAGTATCCATAAAGTTCACTTTTCGCAAACTTTGTCTGATGAAGTAGTTGGCAAAAATCAAATATTTGGTCAGGGTACCAGACTACAACATCCTTATTCTCATTTGGATCTTAAAGGTGGGCAAGCGAGTACATACATACATACATACATATATATATATATATATATATTGTGTGTTATGTGGACTGTAGTCTGAAAACATCCAGAAACAATGTACACTGTGGTGTAGACTGTTGTCCAATGGGGATCAGCGGAGTGCTCGTCACACTGATGTTTCGATATCTACATATATCTATCTATAATTCCAGCAATGTGTGTGTGTGTGTGTGTGTGTGTGTGTGTGTGTGTGTGTGTGTGTGTGTGTGTGTGTGTGTGTGTGTGTGTGTGTGTGTGTGTGTGTGTGTGTGACCGCTGTTTCTCGACAACCTCTGGTCCGATCTAATTGAAACTTGCCAGTCATATTGCTGGGGACCTGAGTATGTGCCTTTTCAAGGTTTAATATTAATCGGACAAGTGCTTCCCAAGTTATGGCCATTTATTTATCAACCAATGATAAGACACGTTGCTGCGTAGGCGTGGCCCTTGGCGAAGAGATCCTCAGCCGCGTTCCCCATTACGGGTTACAACGTACGGACTTCCGGATGGTGATGACTTCGTGTATTCTAATAATTTCTCCATTTCTTATGCGCATTTATAGATAAACACAATGCCCCAATCCAGTCGTCGTTTACGAGAGCGAAGGAACGGACTGTGTGGTTGAAAGTTTTTTTATTTTTTTTGCACATACGTTTTTTTTCTCTTTTTCTCTCTTCTCTTCTCTTTGTGTTTTTCCTTCCAATGACATTGCGAAAAGGCAAAATACGTTGGCGCTAATTGAATAATTGGCCATTAAAACTAAATTGCAAATAATCGTAACTGCGATATGTGAACTTCCGGACAGTGAGGACTTAACTTCCGGACTTCCGGATAGTGACGATTACTGTATTCTTTCTTTCTCGATTTCTGTACTTTCTCGATTTCTTTCTCGATTTTCTTAAACACAATGCCCCAATCCAATCAGTGACGATTACTGTATTCTTTCTCGATTTTTTTATCGACTTACTGTATTCTTTCTTTCTCGATTTCTTTCTCGATTTTCTTCAACACAATGCCCCAATCCAGTCGTCGTTTACGACAGCGAAGGAACGAAACTGCGCGTCGTGCACGCGCAATGGAATCTAACGAAGCATGAGCTGCTCGCTTGACACGCGACGCAACGCGCGTGACAAGGCATCGTGCAGCTGAAATGGATGAAGAACGAACTGCTCACTTGGCAGACAACACTGGACGAGAGGCAAGGCGCCGTGCAGAAGAAACGGATGAAGAACGAACTGCTCACTTGGCAGACAACACTGGACGAGAGGCAAGGCGCCGTGCAGAAGAAACGGATTAAGAACGAGCTGCTCGCTTGGCAGACAACACTGGACGCGAGGCAAGGCGCCGTGCAGAAGAAACGGATGAAGAACGAATTGCTCGCTTGGCAGACAACACTGGACGCGAGGCAAGGCGTCGTTCAGAAGAAACGGATGAAGAACGAGCTGCTCGCTTGGCAGACAACACTGGACGCGAGGCAAGGCGCCGTGCAGAAGAAACGGATGAAGAACGAACTGCTCGCTTGGCAGACGATACTGGATGAGAGGCAAGGCGCTGTGCAGAAGAAACGGATGAAGAACGAGCTGCTCACTTGGCACGTACGGCCACACACGTATGGGCATGCACTAGTATATAGAAAGCAGAGTATGCTTATACATTGTCTCGGGTGGTGTGTAAGGTGTATACACATTGTGTAAGCATACGAACCATGCTTCCCCATTGTCTCGGGTCGCTCACCTGCTTTTGATTTTTTTTCTTCATTTATTTATATTTTCATATACAGATGTTTTCTGACAGTTCTGTGATCTTTTTTTCTGGTGCATCGGCTTCAACATCTGTTGGCACGTAAAATTTCAGCTTTTTCCATCATCCGGAAGGTACCGATTTTTCAGGTCAGACAGTTAGTCAGTGGTTAGAAAGAATATTATGTTCATGAAATATATACTAATAAATGTCAGTGTGTGTGTGAGTGTGTCATTGATTGGTATCTACATATGTGGGTTACAAAATGTGGAATGGAGTCCCCCCAGGGCAGGCTCAAAGCATCCACCTTCATTTTGGTAAGGGTCACGATTCATGGACCAAGCTGTGACGTTTTCTGTTCTCAAAGATTTGTGCCAGGGTCTCTCTTCAGGATCATCACTGAACCCTGGACAGCTTCCAACTGTAGTTCGTTTGTCATGGTATTCCCATGGGATGGTTTTTAATATCTCTGTGAGGTTCTCCTTCATCATTCCCAGAAGGTTCTTCGTCATCACTGGTACAACTTTGGCAATCTTCAGCTTCCTGGATCTTTTCACTTCATTCTTGAGATCTTGGTATTTGGTAATTTTCTTGATTTCTGCATCGTTAGTCCAAAATCACCAGCATTAACACCTCAATGTTCCTCAAATGGTTTTGGCCAAGAAGATGAAGACCAAAACATCTGATAGTGACATGCCAGGTTCAATAACGTATTAACTTCCTGGTACTCCATCATGCCAATTTTATTAAAGTCTCTTTTTTTAGTTTCTCTGAGCAAAAAGTTCCACAGCAGAGTAAAGTCTGACAATGCTCCCGAAGACTGGTGTTGATTCAAACCACAACTGCACGCTGCCCCTTTTTAAGTGGTGGCAGTCGATGATCCTGCCATTTAGATGTCATTTACAGTGAAGTTGATCTCCGAATCCAGTATTTGAGGAGTTTCTGAAAAGATTTCAACTGTTTTGGAAACAGTTGATGACTTGTCAATCTCACGTCACGATTTGGAAACGTTTGATTATGAAAGCTTTCTCACAGTGTTCGAGCAGTACAAAGCACCAAATGTAACTGATTTCTTTTGAATTCATGATGCCACCATTCCTGCATTGCCTATACACCACCTGTCCGCTGGTTGCATCATTACAGGCAGTGCAGCTGTGCCGCCAGTGCATCTCCCACCCCCCGAAGGTTAGGGCCGGCAATACTGAAGACTGAGGATGATCATCTCCTCTTCGATAACACACTGTGGATCCTTCAACGTCCACCGGTTAATGCTGGCAGGCAGGTCTCCAGCTCAAGATTCCATTCGACCTGGGAAAAACCAGACTGACGGTTTATATTAAATGTTAGGTCTGGAATCAAACCCAGACTAGATAGTTTAAAGCTGAGTGCACTACCTTTAATCTATCCTGCCAACCCTACTGTGATAAAAGGTACAGCAAACATTGTGAAAAGAGTCAAACAAGATAAGGATCCCATCAGTCTGAAACATTTAGTTGGCCAACACTGAGCGATCCACCCACCTTTATCCAAGGTCAAGATGTCAAAGTACCTTTTTTATTTCAAAAACAAAACAAAAACTTTTTCCTTTTGTTTTACAAGAGTAATTTCCATTTGAGTTGTATGTGGTTTGGCATCCCAAGCCTTTGCTTGTTTTGATTGCGGTGCGAATGTTTAAATTCACCTGTCCAATGATGATGAAGACCATGATGAGAGTTATTTGCTGTAAATTTATATATATATTTTTTAATTCGTTGGAACTGTACTTGAAGTAGTTTCCACAAACCTTTCATGGCCTTCCAGCTCTTTGGTTGGTTACCTTTCATCACGGTGATGTTTTGAAATTGAAATGTACTCAAACCTTTCAGCATCACTCACAAGCACATGGGCATGTTCCAAGAGGAAAGGGCTACGCTTGGGCAGGGTCTACTGCTTGGCTCAATGCCCCTCTCCCCATCTCCCCCCCCTGCAATCCCTTGCCCTTCCCTTGTTTAAGCCCCCCTCCTCCCCAGAACCCCCCCTCTTGTGTTGGCCCTCTCCATGGCCCCCTGCGGGCTGTTTTCCTGGCCCTGTGCCCTTCTGCTTTCGGGAGGCGCGCGGCAGGCGTGGCCCTTGCGTCTCGGGGGTGTACATGTTGCCCAGACGTAGGGCTCAGTCTTTCAGGTCGAGTTCTTTTTTTCCAGTCTCTTTCACGGTTCCAATCTAATCTGTCCTTGTTCCAAGCTCAGCTTTGTATCACTCCTCCTGGCTCGTCATTGTCTGACCATTCTCTGCCTCATTGGTTAATCAGTCATCGAGCTCATTAGCCGCTTAGCTCTCTGGTTGTTTATTGAAGGAAAGCCTGAAGCAGCGCACTGCAGTGAATAAGGTAAGGGCATGATGACAATAATGAGAAATGAGGCTTTTAATGAGGTATCATAAAGGCTGTGATGTTGTCAGATGTAAACCTCTGTGCAGGTGATACTGCCAGGTGGTGGGGGGCGTTGGACGTATCCAGGTGATTGCCATGATGGATTTACTGCCGTTACTTATCCTCTCGACTCAAATTGACATTTCTCTACGTACGCATGTTGCACAGTTTCAGCCTTGTGGGAATCATTTCCAATAGACATTGCTGGAATTTTTGTGGCACGTACTTTGTCAGCAAACCTCCTTTTTTTTTGGTGACTTTGTTTTGTTTTTTTATCACAAATTACGCTTCATTCCAGGTGAGATGCAACAGCGCAGAAAGTTGTTGCTTGCCAGGAATCTTTAATATTTTTTTATTTTTACAACATACATGACACATATCGAATTTAACAGTTCCAAATTTTTGATTTAACAACACATTCCATCCAAACCTCCCAGAGGATGTGTTTATCTGCTGCTGCTGCTGCTGCTGCAAGTTCCTGTTCATGGAACGCCAGTTGGTCTCAGTTTTGCCTTTAAATAGTGAGCATCACAGAACGCAGCACCGAACCAGGGTTTCCATTGCTGTCGTCGTTAATGTAATTCAAGGTGCATTATAAACTCGTGACGAGTGTAATTCCATTGAGTTTGCATTCGGTTTCGAAACCGTTAGCTGCTGTGTGGACGTCACGCTTGTCACAGAAGATGGCTTTTCTACATATATAGCAGAGAGTTGGATACGTGTGTTCGAGCATGAAGGATATTTGCGTGTTGCAGTCTCTCTCCCACCTTGTTTTTTGTTGGTTTGTTTTTTTGTATACGAGTTGAAGCTCGTGGAGGAGCTAGAACACAGAGCGGATGTGACAGAATGAATGGAACAGGAGGAAGAGAGGGCGGAAAACAGGCCAACTGCAGGGTGGAGGGACGAAATGGAGGAAGACTTGGATGGATAAGGGATGTGGGGAGGACACTGTGGGTGAACAATGTGAATACAACCACTAACTGTCAATCGCAGAAGTGGAAGGAAAAACTGGAAACCTGCAAAGAGTTGGAATTTGGGGAGTTTTAATGGGGGAAGAAAAAAAAAATCATGGTTTTGGATCGGGGATGACGGAGATGAGGATGACGGAGATGGTGATGAACAGCTGTCTTTGAAGCCTTGGAGGGAAGAATGAGATTGAAGGGACTGTGGAAGTTGGTTTCACAAAAATCGTAATGAATGAGTGGAGGTGAGCTGCAGTGATCCTGAATTTTAGGAGTTTCACCTGAAGGGGATTACTGGCTGACCAAGTTCACCCTGCAGAGGTCTGCAGGAGGGTTGGGCGACAAAGCTTGAAAAGAGATCAGAGTGCAAGACCAGAAAGCAGGTGGTAGAAGACAGAGAGACCACCGACCTGTTGGCAATGGCGAAGTGATAAACCCATCAACTCAGCTTCATTGCTGGGGGGGGGGGGGGGTTCCAATAGTCTTAAAGGCCTTGGTTTCCTTGGCATCAAGCCGAGAAAGATGTGAATCAGGGGAGCCTGTCAAGAAGGGAGAGTGGTACTCCATCAAGCTGCGGATGAAGGCCTTGTGGGTAAATAAAAGTTTGGATTAGCCAAGGAAAGATATTGCATGATGAAGGATACCTTGTGTTGTACCTGACAAGCAGCTGCTGCATGATGCCTTCACAGTCTCAGATGAACATTGAAATGTCACACTTGAACCTTGCCTGCTTGGCAGATAATGCAAGTTGGTTGTGTCTCATTTTCAAAAATTAATCCACCTTGGGGTTATCATCTCAGGTCATCAATTCTGATTCAGATCAGGTCACTTTTCCTTGGACATGCCACTTCAACTCTCACAACAATGGATGGAGGCCATCACCATAAGGCATGAGATCAGGGCCGTCTCCCTGGACATATCTCGAGCTTTCGATATAGTCCAGCAATCCGCCTTGCTCTCCAAGCTGTCTGCCTATGGAATTCAAGGCCAACTCCACTCTTGGTTAACTGACCTCCTCCACTTTTGCAGCCAACGTTTGGCTCTTCGAGGAACCCTTTCTTCTCCTCTTCCTGTCAAGGATGGATTATCCCCCAAGGAAGTATTATTGGCCCCATCTGATTCCAAATCTTCATCATTGATCTCACCGACTCTCTGGAAAATCATCATTATCTCTTTGCTGATGACTCCACTCTATGCCATGATATCGCTTATCCTTCATACAGACAGGCAGGTTGCAGCTTCTTCCTTCTCTCCAAACCTTAACAAAAATTACAAACTGATCAAACACTTAGAATTTGTCTTTCAATCTTAACAAATCTCACACTTTCGCTATCTCTCTGAAAAGGACTGTCTGCCCCCCCCCGCCCAGCTCCCCCCCTCCCATCTACTTTCTCAATAATCCTCTTGAGGAAATTAAGTCTTTCAAACTGTGTCTCTCTCACTCTCAGCAATGATCTCTCTTGGGCAAACCACATTTCAAAGTTGGCCTCCAAAGCCAGCCGCCGACTGGACATCCTCTGTCATACAAAGTCCTTCCTTGGCACACTTGAGCTTCTATCTACCGACAAGGCCTTCATGTACAGCTTGAGGGAACTGTTCTCCCCTCTGGGCTGGCAGCCCTGCCTCACATACCCTGCTAATCATGCCAAAAGTCAATATGATCAACTTCTATACCCTGGAAATCACACTGAGAGGCATTGTCATCAATCACTATATCCTGCTAAGCACAGCGAGAGTCATTGTGATCAACTTCTATACCCTGGAAATCACACTGAGAGGCGTTGTCATCAATCTCTATATCCTGCTAAGCACAGCGAGTCATTGTGATCAATCTCTATATCCAGCTAATCACACCGAGAGTTATTGTGATCGATCTCTATACCTTGCTCGTCACACTTTGTTGTGATCGATGTCTATACCCTGATAATCACACCGAGAGTCATTGTGATCAATCTCTATACCCTGATAATCACACCGAGAGTCATTGTGATCAATCGCTATATCCTGGAAATCACACTGAGAGTCATTGTGATCAATCTCTATATCCCGCTAATCACACAGAGTCATTGTGATCAATCTCTATATCCCACTAATCACACCGAGAGTCATTGTGATCAATCTCTATATCCTGGAAATCACACCAAGAGTCGTTGTGATCAATCTCTATATCCTGGAAATCACACCAAGAGTCGTTGTGATCAATCTCTATATCCCGCTAATCACACCGAGAGTCATTGTGATCAATCTCTATATCCTGGAAATCACACCAAGAGTCATTGTGATCAATCTCTATATCCTGCTAATCACACTGAGAGTCATTGTGATCAATCTCTATATCCTGCTAATCACACTGAGAGTCATTGTGATCAATCTCTATACCCTGATAATCACACCGAGAGTCATTGTGATCAATCTCTATATCCTGCTAATCACACTGAGAGTCATTGTGATCAATCTCTATACCCTGATAATCACACCGAGAGTCATTGTGATCAATCTCTATATCCTGGAAATCACACCAAGAGTCATTGTGATCAATCTCTATACCCTGATAATCACACCGAGAGTCATTGTGATCAATCTCTATATCCTGCTAATCACACTGAGAGTCATTGTGATCAATCTCTATACCCTGATAATCACACCGAGAGTCATTGTGATCAATCTCTATATCCTGGAAATCACACCAAGAGTCATTGTGATCAATCTCTCTACCCTGATAATCACACCGAGAGTCATTGTGATCAATTGCTATATCCTGGAAATCACACTGAGAGTCATTGTGATCAATCTCTATATCCCGCTAATCACACAGAGTCATTGTGATCAATCTCTATATCCTGGAAATCACACCAAGAGTCGTTTTGATCAATCTCTATACCCTGCTAATCACACCGAGAGTCATTGTGATCAATCTCTATATCCCGCTAATCACACCAAGAGTCATTGTGATCAATCTCTATATCCCGCTAATCACACCGAGAGTCATTGTGATCAATCTCTATATCCCACTAATCACACCGAGAGTCATTGTGATCAATCTCTATATCCCACTAATCACACCGAGAGTCATTGTGATCGATCTCTATATCCCACTAATCACACCGAGAGTCATTGTGATCAATCTCTATATCCCGCTAATCACACCGAGAGTCATTGTGATCAATCTCTATATCCCGCTAATCACACCGAGAGTCATTGTGATCAATCTCTATACCCTGCTAATCACACCGAGAGTCATTGTGATCAATCTCTATATCCCGCTAATCACACCGAGAGTCATTGTGATCAATCTCTATATCCCGCTAATCACACCGAGAGTCATTGTGATCAATCTCTATATCCCGCGAATCACACCAAGAGTCATTGTGATCAATCTCTATATCCCACTAATCACACCGAGAGTCATTGTGATCAATCTCTATATCCCACTAATCACACCGAGAGTCATTGTGATCAATCTCTATATCCTGGAAATCACACCAAGAGTCATTGTGATCAATCTCTATATCCCACTAATCACACCGAGAGTCATTGTGATCAATCTCTATATCCCACTAATCACACCGAGAGTCATTGTGATCAATCTCTATATCCTGGAAATCACACCAAGAGTCATTGTGATCAATCTCTATACCCTGATAATCACACCGAGAGTCATTGTGATCAATCTCTATATCCTGGAAATCACACTGAGAGTCATTGTGATCAATCTCTATATCCCGCTAATCACACAGAGTCATTGTGATCAATCTCTATACCCTGGTAATCACACCGAGAGTCATTGTGATCAATTGCTATATCCTGGAAATCACACTGAGAGTCATTGTGATCAATCTCTATATCCCGCTAATCACACCAAGAGTCATTGTGATCAATCTCTATATCCCACTAATCACACCGAGAGTCATTGTGATCAATCTCTATATCCCACTAATCACACCGAGAGTCATTGTGATCAATCTCTATATCCTGGAAATCACACCAAGAGTCATTGTGATCAATCTCTATATCCCACTAATCACACCGAGAGTCATTGTGATCAATCTCTATATCCCACTAATCACACCGAGAGTCATTGTGATCAATCTCTATATCCTGGAAATCACACCAAGAGTCATTGTGATCAATCTCTATACCCTGATAATCACACCGAGAGTCATTGTGATCAATCTCTATATCCTGGAAATCACACTGAGAGTCATTGTGATCAATCTCTATATCCCGCTAATCACACAGAGTCATTGTGATCAATCTCTATACCCTGATAATCACACCGAGAGTCATTGTGATCAATTGCTATATCCTGGAAATCACACTGAGAGTCATTGTGATCAATCTCTATATCGTGGAAATCACACCGAGAGTCATTGTGATCAATCTCTATACCCTGCTAATCACACCGAGAGTCGTTGTGATCAATCTCTATATCCCGCTAATCACACCGAGAGTCATTGTGATCAATCTCTATACCCTGCTAATCACACCGAGAGTCGTTGTGATCAATCTCTATATCCCGCTAATCACACCAAGAGTCATTGTGATCAATCTCTATATCCCGCTAATCACACCGAGAGTCATTGTGATCGATCTCTATATCCCTCTAATCACACCGAGAGTCATTGTGATCAATCTCTATATCCCGCTAATCACACCGAGAGTCATTGTGATCAATCTCTATATCCCGCTAATCACACCGAGAGTAATTGTGATCAATCTCTATATCCCGCTAATCACACCGAGAGTCATTGTGATCAATCTCTATATCCCGCTAATCACACCGAGAGTCATTGTGATCGATCTCTATATCCCGCTAATCACACCGAGAGTCATTGTGATCGATCTCTATATCCCACTAATCACACCGAGAGTCATTGTGATCAATCTCTATATCCCGCTAATCACACCGAGAGTCATTGTGATCAATCTCTATACCCTGCTAATCACACCGAGAGTCATTGTGATCAATCTCTATATCCCGCTAATCACACTGAGAGTCATTGTGATCAATCTCTATATCCTGCTAATCACACTGAGAGTCATTGTGATCAATCTCTATACCCTGATAATCACACCGAGAGTCATTGTGATCAATCTCTATATCCTGCTAATCACACTGAGAGTCATTGTGATCAATCTCTATATCCTGATAATCACACCGAGAGTCATTGTGATCAATCTCTATATCCTGCTAATCACACTGAGAGTCATTGTGATCAATCTCTATATCCTGCTAATCACACTGAGAGTCATTGTGATCAATCTCTATACCCTGATAATCACACCGAGAGTCATTGTGATCAATCTCTATATCCTGCTAATCACACTGAGAGTCATTGTGATCAATCTCTAGATCCCGCTAATCACACCGAGAGTCATTGTGATCAATCTCTATATCCCGCTCGTCACACCGTGTTATTGTGATCGATCTCTATACCTTGCTCGTCACACTTCGTTGTGATCGATGTCTATACCCTGCTAATCACACCGAGTTATTGAAATCACTGACATCGGTTCTTTTTCATGGGAATGCTCCTCACTCCATGTGATTGTAAATCAAAGATAATTCTAAACTCTGAGATGTTTTCTTCTGATAAGTCGAGAGGACCGTCGGTATCAAAACAAAATAATATCTGATTTGTCAGACTCTCAGGCCCTACGACATCCCGTGTTGTGTAATTCTATTGACCTTCCTCTCACCTTGGCCCTATTTCCGGCGATTGTTGTGTACTTTTGGTTGATTTTCCTGCCTTTGTGTGCTCCGACTCTTTCGCTCCACTATTCCACCGTTTCACATGCAAGCAACATGTTCTCGCTCCGCAACACCTGTAAATCGCACTCCGATTAAGGAATACCGGATCAAGATGTTCTTCTTGTGCATCACGACCTTAAGTGCTCAAATCCACTCTTTCTTCCCGTTTCATGTGTTACGGAATGTTTTGCTTTCTCCGATGCACCATTTTTCTGATTCTGTCGAAGCGACCTTCGTGAACGCGACCATACGAATATATTTCATGCGCACTTTCCAAAATGCTGTTTATGGATTCTAAAGTAAACAAGCTCACATCGATCCTTGTCTTCCTGGACTCTTGAACATGTTTAGGAGAGACGTAAACATTACAGGCAGATATTTGTAGCCAGCTGTGTTTTTAGATTCAGAGATAAATCAAACTCTTGCCTTGATGACGTCACAAACTTGCATTCAGTTGCCGATGTGGATCAGCAGGTTGATGTGAACTTGTTGGTTGTGAATGTCGTTTTTATCTTTTTTAAATCTTTTTTTTTAACATTCACATGATGAGCTCTCGCATGTCCTTCCAAGGCTTATGAGAAGGGTCACACGTCCATTGCAATTGATGGCTCCATGGGTCATGTCATGTTGATACATGCAGGCTCGTTGTTCACGCCGATAACCTGGTGAGCACCTCTTCAATGCAGGACACATGGTGGAGACATGACATTAGTTTGATGGAAGGTTTTGGGTGAGATGAAGTGAAACAGTTGTCGTTTGGAGGTGAAGGAGGTGGTTTTAACATCGCACAGGAATTTATCGATTGCTTTCGGTCACTTTTGCTCCCACTTTGTTTGAGGATGGACATATGGCTTCCACTGAAGGGGTTCAGCATCGAGCTCTCAGATTATTTTCAGGGCTTGGGAGATGAAGCTATGAGAAGCATCTGAAGAAGACTGGACTTTTTAACTTTGGAAAGGAGGTGATTATGAGATGTCATCAAAACTTTTTAAATAATGAGCTGCAACACAAATTACGCAGACGGGAACATGAGACCACACCGGACTTGGCTTCAGACGAACACAGCTGAGCTTGAGAGGAGCGACGTAACTTGCCGGAGTAATCTGGGTACCGGTGACACCATCGCCACCACGTCGTTTATCTCCTCGCATTCAGCGAGGCTGTTAAAAAGGACTTTCCATCTCTCCATGGATACTAACCGGTGGGGTTTGTCCATACTCTATCCTTTAAATGCTCTGCATCAAGTGAGGAAGCAGGACATATAACATATGGAATCGAACTACCAACCTCCCATCAATCAGAGCGGATGCTCCAACTATTATATCTTACCCGGTTCGCCTTTACTGACGGTGCTAATCAAAATAATGGGTTCATGTGGTTTGTATGATTAAAATTACATTAAACATGTTATTGAACAGTTCAATAGTCTTTGCCCACATCCTTCCCCTCTCTCTCTGTCTCTCTCTCTCTGCCCCTCAACAAGCCGATAACCAATGATGTCGGTAATGCAGAAACTTTCCAGCCCTTGTCATTTACTGGATATAGTGAACTCCTCATTGAGGCAGATGCATTGCTCAACCATCGATGTCGTCAGGGAGGGAGTTTGACCAGGGTGCACACAATGTCCTACTCTTGTAAAAGACACTATGGGATCTTTAGTGTCCACGAGTGAACGGTGCACTGTCTGTCAAATACGTTGAGCTGGAAGGGACGCTTAGGTTAATGTGCACCTGTTGATTCAATACTTAGTCTGTGAAGCACCAGGGTGACCGTTTACAGTTGTGTTGGTTTTCAAACTCACACCACACAGCTGAAAAGCAAGTACCATACGTCTGAGCTATCCTGTCGCACATTTGGCCCCAACTCACCGTAAAGCTTTGTTACTGTACGTGATCCTTGTCTGAAAATGAGTTGCAAGACGTCTGATAAGGTGAGGCGAGGTAGCGAAGACTACCAGAAATGGGAAATGAATGTTTAAGCTCACGGATGATAACCATGATACACATATCATGATTCCAGCTCCTCCGTGATCCTCAACTCTATACCAAAAAAAAAAAATGTATTGTGTCCACACCTTGTAAGTACCGTCAGATGTATGATGGGATTCCTGGGACACCCTTTACATCTTCCTCATTCATTTTGTTCCACATAGAGTAAACACTCTCCATTCGAACTCGTCTGCCATATGATCAATAGCTGGCAATGTTATCCTTCATGGGTTCGTACATGATTTGGGGTCTTCCTGGGAATCGATCCATCATGTGGGTTGTCATGTACAAGCTCATGTCCAACAATGAAGGATTCCAGGCTGACGAAACTGGCTAGGTTTGTGCATTCTCCATCGTTTGACAAGTTGGGCCTAACAAGATGTAACGTCGTTACGTGTGGGAATGGGAGCTTTAGGCCTTCGGGTTTGCGAAAGAGACTTGACGTACGACGGAATCCACCCGGTGAAGGAGACCTTTATATTTATTTAGTTTTACTGCATATGCCACACTCGACAAACTTGTGTTCGTCATTCGTTTTTTTAAATGGTCCATTCAGCAGAGTGGTGGGAAGTGAAGGCCTCAAGCACGAGGGTGTGGTACGTTCCCGTTCACAGATCCGCTGGAATTGCAAAATTATCCACCATGAATGATATGCTTTCACTTATGGTCACCGACATTGTGCAATGCAGTATTAGTCTCCGACTGCGTTCGTTCAAGAGACCACTGAAGGCTATCTACGGGCGTTGGAGATCATATTAATGTTTATACTGCAATGTTGCTTTGTACGAATCCAAACGCACTCGGTGATTGCATTTTTACATACGTCCTCACGTGTCAGGTCAGGTCAGGTATGGGAGCATGTGCCAGAACAGCGCGTCGCTGCGTCCACTTTCCGCCGGTACTCCAGAGGCCTCCGTCTGGCCATCCCCCAGGCAGATGCCAGGCCCATCCCCATCTCCTTGAGATGATGGTCAACCTGTTGCAACCATGAGGCACGTGGTCGGCCCACTGGCCTCCTCCACTCATGAGACTCCCTCGCTGAGAGAATCTGGTGAGCAGGATCAGCGTCAGGAAAACGAACCACATGTCCATACAGCCGCAACTGACGCTCACGGACTGTGCAGGTAACAAATCTCATCCGAGTCTCTCTCAGCAACCGCTCGTTGGACACAAAATACGACCAGCGATAGCCAAGGATTCTCCGAAGAGACCCGGTACCAAAGGAATTAAGTCTCCATCTCAGATCCTTGGTCAGAGTCCAAGTCTCGCACCCATAGAGCAAGACTGGAAGTACGTCTTCCAGTACATAGAGAAGTACTGGAAGTACACGCGACACTGTCTGTCGCGTGTCACGTGCGTTTTAATGACGGAATTACGTGAGTAACTAATTCGGTGTTTCCAGTGTTGGTGTTTTGCACAACTAGTACCGACGGAGTTGTATCTGCAGTGTTCAAAGACTCCTGCAGGAGCTCATGTACGTATCACATTTCGGACAAAAACAAACTCTCATTATGAGACGAGCACTGTATTTGGACATGAATCACAAGGATGTTGGACATTAAGGTATCGGTGGACACCGTGGACCGGTTCGTGGTATTTTTTTTTTGGATACAGTGTTGCAGCTCATGGAGGCGATGGAACATAGAATGGATCAGGATGTAACAGAACAAAAAGAACAACAGAAAGAGGGAGGGATGGAGAGAGAGGAGGTGAGGAACACCAACAGAAGGGTTGAGGGACAAAATGGAGTAAGACTTGGAGAAATGAGGGATGTTCAGAAGAATGAGAAGACATGAGGTGTGAACAAGATGGATACAGCCACAAACACTCAATCACAGAAATGGAAGGAAAAACTGGAAACCTGGAAATGGGTGGGCAGGGAGGTGGGGTATCGGGGCTTCATTTGACCCTCACGTTCTAGCATATTAAATGCCTCACAAGCTCAATGCTTCGTACGGAATGCTAAGGAGATTAATTAAGTTTTACCGAACTCGTAATGTAATGTTGTTCGAAAATTGTTGGTGTTAATCTCGACCACGCGCATTTTTTTTTTTTTTTTTTTTTACAATATGGAGTCATACACAAAATATACGACACTTTGAGCGTGGGTGAAAGGGAGGGGGCAGTGTTTCACCGAGCATCATAGAGAGGGACGAGGGCGTCGGAGCCACAGTCATGTGACGTCTGTCTTCATCATTGTGAGTGCAGCCATCTTGGATGTGCCTTCACCAAGATTAGACGTGTCAATTTCGAACTACCTTGCTTTCACTTGAATTTGTTCAAAAATCACAGAGCTGCTGTTTGAATCATTGTTTTGAGGCTACGAGAAGGCATTTCTGAAAATATCAAATGACGAAGTTCACTGAGAAGTTTGTTACATTTGGAGGGGCTCAATGGTGACACCAAGTCATTATTATCCAAAACTGAGGCCTGGTATTTGCTTAATGGTTAAAGTGCTTGGCTTAAGATGCTAGGGTCTTTAGTTCAAGCCCCTGTTTTCTACCGTTGAATTAACACCAAGTAGGGTTGACTTAGCGTGTCATCGTTCCGGGATGAGCAGAATGAGTACCATTGTGTGGGTTACAGGGGCATTGCATCAGCAGCACAGCTGTGCCTCCAGAGAATGAAGCAGCCAAGCAGCCACAGGCCACATATGAATGAACGAATGAATGAATAAATAATCCAACACAAAACCCTCAGCTGTTGACAGACAGCTGTCATGTGTGCGATGAGTTATGAGCTGGAATGGTTTGATGCAGAAGAAGTTGACACTTCAGGCCTAACAGTACAACCAAGCAATTGTGTCCGAAATGGAAGGAACTCTAATTTTCCCTTTGAAAGATCGAGGATCACTCCAGGAACATATCTGAGTCGGAACTGTATTTGTCTGCGCT
This sequence comes from Eptatretus burgeri, assembly GCF_056783735.1. Classification (NCBI taxonomy): domain Eukaryota; kingdom Metazoa; phylum Chordata; class Myxini; order Myxiniformes; family Myxinidae; genus Eptatretus; species Eptatretus burgeri. Next base: position 139,865,436 of record NC_140964.1, read on the forward strand.
AACGAAGTTGGACGGAGGTTATGTTTTCACCACTGTCTGTCTGTCTGAGAGTACGATATCTCAAAAAGTTGTGGACGGATTTGGACCAAATTTGGTGGATGGGTTGGGTAGGTGACACGAACGAGGTGGTTAGATTTTGGTTGAGGACCTGTTGCAGATCTACATATCGGTGGGCTACAAAACGTAAAGTGTTCAGCCTGGCGGAGGTACGCGCGATACCGAGTGCCGTTCTAGTTTATATTATCCTGTTCACCATATTTGCAGTCAGATGTGTTTTATATGTAATAAATATTATACATTGTAAACATGTTATATTTGTGTTGTACCTTACTATGTATATCATGATTGTGTCCTGAATCATTCATTTTGGAGATATTTTGTGCTCTTCCTATATTATGAAGTGTCACGAAATGTCACTGGGGGGAGGGGGGCGTTAAAAGACTACCAAGAAGATTCACATGTTTTGTGTATGACCCCGAATGAGAGTAAATAATTTATTTATTTTTTCAATTCTCAGCGAGCACTCAGATGAAAACACTCGAAAGATCCCAAATTTCATGTCAAACAAAAGGTAAAAGTGCATGGTTCTGGAGCCTGGAAGTTTTAAAAACACTGAGTTGATGAAGACCATGGAAATATAAATAAATAAACATATATATATATATATATATATATATATATATATATATATATATATATATATATATTGTTGCAAATTCGTGCCCGACGGCGTGCGATCGGCCGCTCGACTCGATTGGCGGGCGCATCGCCCACCGGAACGGACAATTCTGTCGTGACCCTCTTGGACCAACGCTGGGAGCTAATCATGGGTGGGGATTTAACCTCACCACGATTGTGCCAATTGCCCACCCGCGCAGGATAGGATGCGCCCCACCTTTACTCCAGACATGGGCCGCTTGGGCGGCCCATTCCGTGCTATTGGGATAACCGAGCGGTGTTATCGCCAACCTGGATGGTTCAGATTAATTACCGAGCGTATTAAGCCCACTACGAACCCTTACGTGAAGCAGGATGGAGGGTCAATAAAAAAAAGACGAAGCGAAACGGGAAAACGGTTCACACAATGCACATTTATTACGCGACACACGGAAAGCACACATATACAGCCAAACAGTCAAAATGCTCATATAGCAGTTAAAACAAAAGAAACAATGACGCAGAGTTACTACCGACTACGCGCACACACGGCAACACTTATACAGTTCTACGTTACAGACGGCGACAACACATTTACTCAAAAGCAAAGGAAAGAAGCCACCCTCATAGACAAGGGGGCAGACAGGCCTGGAGGCCAATATGTGCGCGTGATCTGGAGGAGCGGCCAGGTCCGCGAGACCGGGGGGGGGGGGGGGTCCTACCCGCGTCCTCGTGACGCATTGGCGGACGAGCCGCAGATGTGGCCGCGTGGCTGTGCCCCGACTCCGTGCTCCTTGGTGGGTTTCGTTGGCACGACGTTTGGAGTGGGGTGGGAACGGGGCCCCCTTTTTGCACTATCTTAGCGTGGGGGAAAGGGGCAATTGTTGATGCCCTGGGGGAGGAGAATGGCTGGCTGGCTTGGGACCCACGACGAGCGATCTCACACCGCGACCTCGTTCCCGACCGCCGTGCTCGCCTCGGACCCGAGCTCCTTTGCCTCTTCCCGCAACTCTCCTCAGTCGACTGCAGAACCCAACTCGCTGCGACACCGATGACTTGCCTCACTCTGCCGACACACACTGCGACTGCCACACTCTGCTACTGCCACACTCTGCTACTGCCACGATTCGCCTTGCGCTCGCCGTTTTATAGGCCAGGAGGAGAAAACAATATGCACATATCCGGATCAGGATGACCTCGGGGGCGGAGCCACACTCGCCAATTGGACGGAGGAAAAGTGGGCGTGAACCTCCCCTGATCCTAGAATTTGCATATGTGGATCTCAAACAGACGCGCCTGGGGGCGGGGCCAAGCCGCTCCGTGCTTGCTAATTGGACAGAGGAAAAGTGGGTGTGAACCTCCCCTGATCCTAGAATTTGCATATATCAATTTCACACAGACGCGCCTGAAGGCGGGGCCAAGCGGCTCCGGGCTTGCTAATTGGACGGATCAGAAGTGGGCATGTGGAGTTCTTAATCCGAATTCTCCCTCGGAAAGGCCACTATTTGCGCTCGCGGCTCGGTGCGTACCGCTGAACGAGCCCAAGACAGCCCGACGCTCAGTGTTCACAGGTGGTGCGGGAATGGCCGTAGAAGGAGAGAGGTGAGGGTGGTGGAGGGTTTATCGGTGGTGGTTTGATGGTTATGGTGCCGTTTGGGAATGACGGTCATTCGATGTTTGCGGGATTGAGTTGTGAAGGTAAAGGTCGTGGCTGTTGGCGTTGTTGTTGTTGTCTGAGGGTTGGAGCATGGTTGTAGTTGGTGACGATGGCTGGCGTGGTGGTTAAGGTGGTTGTTGTGTGATGGCGGTTGAGACGTGGTTGGTTCAAAATAAGATAGAACAGAAAAACGGCTATCTCAAAGTGTCGCAGCCCGAATGAATCACATAAATTCCCTCTAAACAACGGGTTTGGGGCTAACTACACATGTACTTAGAGTTATCTCACCTACGGGCCCTGAATGGTGGTTTGCGAATTTCCACAGCCGTAACAATATATATATATATATATATATATATATATATATATATATATATATATATATATATATATATATATATATATATATATATATATATATATATATATATATTCAACAACACTATCATGTGACAAAAGAAAGAAATAGTAAAACGTAAGTGTCTTATCAGATATTTTTTGAGTGATGTGGTTTTTTTTGTTTTTTCTCAAAATCATTGTCTATGTGGTTGTTACCTGTTTTGATACATCACGTGTACGTCACGATTCTAAGGTAACCTACATCAATGAATAACCTAACTGATGGGAAGTTTCTCATTTAAGGAATGTAATATGTCCTTGTATGATATTTGTCTTTGTCGAACAATGAAGCGTTTATTCCATGAACGTTGAGCATGTTGTGGTTATTTCTCAACCTCGGTGGTCTCATGGGTAGAGCGTCCTCTCCGAGTCTGGGAAGTCAGTAGTTCGAACCCCAGCGGAGTCATACCAAGGACTTTAAAAATGGTCCGTGCTGCTTACTTGCTTGATGTTCAGCATTTAAAGGGTAGAGCACGGATAAACCCCCCTTAGATTGGCATCCATGAGAAGGAGGAAAGTCCTCCTTGATTGCTCCGCGAAGTGAGGAGATAAAAGTGGTGTCATGAAGATGACGTCGCTGATACCCAGAGTGCTCTGGGATGTGACGACACTTCTTCACTCTCACGACTAGGCTGTGTTTGTGTGAAAGTGAAGTCTGGCGTCATCTCCTGTATGTGTCTGCAAGCGTGTTTTCCTCTCTTTCTTTATCTATCTCTCGAAGGGGAAGTGAATTATTTCAGAAATTTTTCTGTTTGGCTCTCTTGGCTGCGCCTGGACGGGTTTGAGGGTTGTGGAGTAGCGGCTGAAACCCAAATCCTATCCAGGTTCCGCCTGATGACTCCATCTTTGCTCTTTACTTCTTCAGGTTCCTTCTTGGTCTTTCGTTTCATTGTTGTTGTTTGTGTCTCGGCTCCTCTACAAACCTTAGAATGGCTTGGTGAAATATATATATATATATATATATATATATATATATATATATATATATATATATATATATATATATATATATATATGGGAGGTTCAGTGCAGTATTGGAAAAGAAGGGTCGTTTTTGGGGGAGGAGGCCGGAAAAAAGAGAAAGTGAGTTGTAAAGGAATGAGTGAGATGGTTGTTTGGAAAATATGAGTTGGGGGTGGAGGGTTGGGAGAATTTATGGAAAGGTGGGAGAATGGTGGGACATTAAATCCTGCCATGTTTGTACATGAGTTCTGGAATCACGTAGATGCCCCTTATATTTGTTTGTGGCATTTGTTCTATTATACGAGGATAACATATTGTTATTTTCTGTTATATGTTATTCCTTCTATTATACGAGTTCTGTTATTCGAGGATAACATAATAATGATAAAATGATACGACAACTCTTCGGTTGATCAAGTTTTCCCAACTCTTCTTCTTTGGATGAGTATTCCTTGAATTAATATAATCGTTGGTTTTGAAACAGCAGACCTTGTGGACGGTTCTCATGACAAATGGCAAAGTCCTCATGAAGGAATGGCGAGTTATTCTCCCTTTGTCATTATCATTATATAACTCGACCCTTGATATACCATAACCAGACATCACACGTGGAGAGTTTTCGAACGTCCCATGAGATCCATTTATGACATGATTGACACATTACTGTGAAAGCACCTGGCACACGCTCGTACACCTGGCACACGCTCGTACACCTGGCACACGCTCGTACACCTGTCACATGCGCTCCACGTGAGGAACCACTCCGAGAGCTCCGCATCAGAATGTGCTCCAATTGGAGAAACCAGCCCTGGTGTCCGCACGAAGAGCCGCTCCGTCCCCTGCACAGACTTTCCAAGAAACTTTCTGATCCGGGATACATTTTGAGGGATCAATGCTATCCGTTGCAAGTTTTGCGACCGGAGATCCATGGATGCCACTTTCGGAACCGGAAAAGTTTACTTAGTTACATGTGATTTACATTTTCAAACTAAAAGCTTCGAAAATACATAATTCACTGTTTTTTGGGGTGTAATTCTAAGATTATAGACTTCTTCACAAAGCAGATAAATTCTCACCACTCAGGGGGAAAATGAGGTTTTGTAAAAGGACAATGCGAAGCAACACGCAATCCTTGAAATCCTTGTCTGTCTGTCATTAAGTGTGTGCACGTTAAGTTGTATCCAAGGGAAACCGTCCTTCAGTATAACCTTAAAAAATCAAAAACAATTCCTCTCCAGTATTTCTCAATACCTGTCTTACGGTGGGAGAGAATGAAGAACGAATCTTTTTTTGTGACGGTTCGTGTCGATGTGCGTCGCCAGGTAAGTCGAACGATGGATGATGTGGACAGGACATTTATCAAGGTATGCTAACTGATCATGGGGAGAAAGAAGCTGACGTTTCGGACATTTAACTCCTCATTAGACCAACGACCCTCTTTTGCTCCGACGAAGGGTTAACGTCCGAAACGTCAGCTTCTTATTGTATACTTCAATCAATGTCCTGTCGATTTCCTCCATTATGCCACAAGATTTGACATGGACCTTATATATTAAATTTGGCTGATTCGTCCTCCGCGAAGTGCAGGCGAGTTACCATCGGCACACTGAATAAATTCCAAATTTCTTCCCTGCCTCCCTGTGTCGGAGGTGAGGACCCGTCTGGAATTGGAACCCTCGCCAAGAAACCCCTACGGTGTAACTGACACTCTGTGTAGAGCATGCACGGTACATGAATCCGTGTGTGTGCCTTAATATGTTATTCTTGCACAAAAATACTTTATTTCTGCAACTTGCAATCAATTTATTTTTTTTTTATTTTTTCCTCCTCCATCACCAGAATCAAAGATGGATGGAGGTTATGTTTTCACACATGTCGGTCTGTCTGTCGCTCTGTGAGCAGGACATCTCAAAACGTTGTGGATGGATTCGGACGGAATTTGGTAAATGGGTTGTGTCGGTGACGAGGACGAATTGATTCGATTTTGGTTCGGGTCCAGTTCCAGATTAGGCCGATCAGTGGGATGCAGAACGTAAACTGTTCAGCCTGGTGGAGGTACGTGCTCCACCGAGTGCCGTTCTAGTTTACTGTGAAATACAGGAAGGTAACCTGAATATCACATTCACTTAAAAGCATTGATCTAAAGCTGCTGTCACACCTTGACGATTTAGCCAGCGTATGCCGATTTATGAAAAATTTGTCTAAAACGCTGGCACACGTCGAATACGTTATGGGTACGTTTTGTATACGTTAAGAGCACGCTGAAATACACTGCCATACGTCGTAGTACGCTGGCTTTAAACGTTGTACTTTGCGGTCGTCCTCAAATTTTTGCATGCTTGAAATTTTACGACGTATGCCGGCGTATGACTCACACGTTCCGCTACGCTGGCTATATGTTGTCGGCACGTTATGCGATCGTTGACACACGTCGACACACGTTACTTGTAAGTTACTCATAAGTCGAAACACGTCGAGGTAATGTTTAGCGCACCCAAAACTTATTTCTAACCTATAAGTAACGTTTTGTAAGCACGCCACACGAACGTTATTAACACTTCGCAACACGTTACTTGAAAGTTCCTCATACGTCGAAACACGACAAAGTAATGTTTAGGGTACCCGTGACTTATTTATAACCTATGAGTAACGTGCTTGGGAATGATTTGTAAAGCATGTCCTACGCACAAATACGTATGTAGACGTATTTGACGTCTTCAGGACGACCACAGAACTTACTGAACGCGTTTCTAACTTACAGATACCGTATAATGGCATATTGGCAGCAATTAGGGGAATTGGAATATAAAAAGGGGCTTCGCAGGAGGAACCCGTCTTTTTTTTAGACTTCGTGGTGAGTACATGTCCATGTCATTCCGAGAGATGGATAATACGGCAAGGCTGAGACAACAATACCTAGCTGTCCTCGAACATCAACATGACCTCATCGAGTTGACACTGCACCAGTTGCGTGCCAATAGAGCCGGGAGAAGAAGATGTGAACGGAGGAGAAGGAACTGGGTCAGACCATGGATCGGGAGGCGACGCCATTACATCATATATGACCAGCTCATGGTGGAACTCCGGAACGAGGACCATGCATCCTTCATCAACTTCCTGCGATTGCCCCCAGCGATGTTCGACGAGCTGCTAGCCAGTGGGTCCAAGGATAACCAAGCAGTACACCTTCTACAGGGATCCGCTTGAGCCTGGTATGAGGCTGGCACTGAGCCTGCTGCTGTTGGTGCCGTGACTGCAGTGCTGTGGAAGCGATTTAACTCGTTCAACGAAAACGATTTCGATTGCCGAGCACCAGCGTCCAAAAACAATCGGTGAGTGACAGGCATTTATTAAAAGTGAAGTTGCAGCCTATGAATAGAAAACCTCACGTAATCGTCGACGATACGCTGCCACGCTATGCATAAGTTAGACTATCGTTGGGCATAGGTTGTGGACGCCTAAAACACGCTAATCAATCGTTGGTATAACTTATCTATAAGTTATCGAAGCGTTCTGTGTTCATACTCGTGCATTATACATTTGTCCAAGTCGTTTTGAATACTTTAAAAACTGAAACAAAAAAATAGTTCATCGTGGGAATGAGAAAAAAAAAATTAGCCGAAAAGAACATCGAACAATGGTGCAAAGTAGTCTCCTATTCGTGGACGCAACGAGGGTCCATCGTCACCCACACCCTCCCCATCATGCTCACCTACTACTACTGACATGGACCTACTACTACTACCAATACTACTACTACTACTACTACTACTACTACTGACACGCTCACCTAATACTACTACTACTGATACTATTGACATCTACTCAACATGGAGTCTGGAACACTGACGGGTTCCTCTTGTGAAGCCCATTTGTATATACCAATACCCCTAAACGCTGCCAAATCGCCATTATATGGCAGATGTAAGTTAGAAACACGTTCAGTAAGTTCTGTGGTCGTCCAGAAGACGTCAATCAAATTCGTCTACATACGACAATGTGCGTTTGAGATACGTTACACATAGGTTCAAAGCACGCTACTCATGGGTTCAAAGCACGTTACTCAGAGGTTAAAAATTAAGTTTCGGGTATGCTAACCATTACCTCGACGTGTTTCGACTTATGAGTAACTTACAAGTAACGTGTGTCCGACATGTGTCAACGATCGCGGAGCGTGCCGAGAACTTACAATATGCGTATGCGTATGCGGAACTTGTGAGCCATACATCGAGTACGTCGTAAAATTTTCAGCAAGCTTGAAATTTCACGACGTACTAGACGTACCACGTAATATGGCAGCGTACTTCATCGTTTTTCAGCGTGCTCGTAACGTATACACAACTTACCCATACCGTATTCGACGTTTCTCAGCGTTTTAGACACATTTTTCATAGGTCGGCATACGTTGGCTAAATCGTCAAGGTGTGACTGCGATGTTGACACTTCCAATTTTCAGGCGGTTATGATTTAAATCTGCGTGCGGCAGGTTTTTAACAGAGAACGCCACGAGTTCGTCGGCGATACGTGCAGAGCACTATGACTAAGTTAAACTATCGTTGGGTAGAGGTTGTGAACGCCGACAACAGGCTAAGCATTCGTTGGTAAAAGTTATCTATAAGACAACGAAACGTTCTGTGCCTGTTACTAATATGTTATGCATACGACCAACACGTTATGAATACGACCAAAAGTTTTTTAAAAATCTCAAAACTTCAGCGTACACCAACGTTGTACATACATTTTTATACGTTGCCATTGCTGGCTAAATCGTCAAGGTGTGGCAGGGCCTTCAGACTAATGGTGGAGCTCGTACATGTGAACATGACATGTAGAAATGTACATTTGTTAACATTCTTCTTCTTTGATACACATCGCAAAAGCATGATTGGCTGGCAAGAGACAGATAAACACCCAAGCGTGTGTGGGATTTGAACATGGGATTCCAGGATCATGAATTATGTGCTACCTTCGAAATGCTAAGCAGGCCAACCGAACCTTCCACGATGTTTTCGTTTACATGCTTTGATTACACTACCAGTGTCCGGTAAGATGAATGTTTTGTGAAACTGGAAAATCTCGCTCGGGTGGTTGAGCCAAACATCTCAATCCTCACGCCATGTGTTACATCCAATGGAGAGGTAACAGAACATCGAGCTCCACGGTGTCTAAAATCCAGCAGTTGTGTTGGGAAATGTTTTGAAAAGTCCTTCACCAGAAATGATATTTCCAACTTGTTTGTAAGGAAAAGGTTCCCTCCAACACCCATGGCCGGACGGATAGAAATGTTCGTCGATTGTTCTTTCCTTCAATTGTCCATTTTAGAGTTGCGCAAAAAAATTTTTGTTTGGGGAAAGGAAATTGTTTCTTTAACATCATCATGTTATCAAAGCTGTGTAAGAATAGCCGACATATATATATATATATATATATATATATATATATATATATATATATGTATATATATATATGTATATATATATATATGTATATATATATATGTATATATATGTATATATATATATATATATATATGTGTATATATGTATATATATGTGTATATATATATATATATATATATATATATATATATATATATATATATATATATATATATATATATATATATATATATATATATATATATATATATATATATATATATATGTATATATATATATATATATATATATATATATATATATATATATATATATATATATATATGTATATATATATATATATATATATATATATATATATATATATATATATATATATATATATATATATATATATATATATATATATATATATATATATATATATATATATATATATATATATATATATATATATATATATATATATATATATATATATATATATATATATATATATATATATATATATCCCTGCCCAGCTATAAACTGGTTTAAATCCCTGCCCAGCTATAAACTGGTTTAAATCCCTGCCCAGCTATAAACTGGTTTAAATCCCTGCCCAGCTATAAACTGGTTTAAATCCCTGCCCAGCTATAAACTGGCCAAAATCCCTGCCCACTATAAACAGGTTTAAATCCCTGCCCAGCTGTAAACTGATTTAAATCCCTGCCCAGCTATAAACTGGTTTAAATCCCTGCCCAGCTATAAACTGGTTTAAATCCCTGCCCAGCTATAAACTGCTTTAAATCCCGGCCCGGCTATAAACTGGTTTAAATCCTGGCCCGGCTATAAACTGCTTTAAATCCCGGCCCAGCTATAAACTGGTTTAACTCCCAGCCCAACTTTTAACTGGTTTAAATCCCTGCCCACTATAAACTGCTTTAAATGATCACAGTGTGGGATTTTGTTCGAGTGCAATAAACGATCTAAATTTTAATATTTTCTCATCAATGAATCATAAATTCCATCATTTAAATCTTCCTATTTGCATAACAAAAAATGGTTTGATACTCTATAGAGTTTACTCCAAATGAGAATCTAGGTTAATGAACAACATGAAGCATGTATCCCACAGGTTAACAGTTTTGGCCCATGTTAAGAATAGTCACACATTTACGTTTCATTGGGTTAGCCTGTTTGATGTTCTCCTCTGAGGACATTGTTTCACGGTGAATCCGGCATTTTCAAAGGGGAGGGGGGTGGTGTAGTTGGGTTTGTTTGCACACATTGTGTGTGCAGGGGAAGGGGAGTGCGGTAAAGCAGGACGCCTCGCAGACAATGGAAAAGCTGGATGAGGCGACTCTCCTCCAAGCATCATTGCGTTGCCCTGCTTACGTCTGTGTTCTGATTGGCTGTGTCAAACACCGAGATGGGAAAGCATTTCCACTCTGCACCTGATTCATTGGTGTGTGTCACAGAAATGATGAAGTACGGCTTATACAATGCTCACTTAAGTTTTGCTTCGAGCTCAAGAAGTTTTGGGATAAAAAAATCTTCCCAATTACCATGATATTCCAAGGAATTACAATTCCATTTCCCCCATAAATAAATCTATAGTTCGCATGAGATCCCAAAGGAACTCATTCAATTCAACAACCTTGGTTTCTCATATTATAATTATCGGTGGAAACTGAAAAGGAAAAGGAAACCTGTTAACACTGTTGACAAATTAATGAAGGCCATATCCTGAGATTCCAACTTTAAATTAATGGAGTGAATCAATCAATGTAATTAATGGAGTGAATCAGTAAATGCAAATAATTGAGTGATCGTTAAATGTAACTCATGGAGTGAATCAGTAAATGCAATTAATGGAGTGAATCAGTAAATGCAAATAATTGAGTGATCGTTAAATGTAACTCATGGAGTGAATCAGTAAATGCAATTAATGGAGTGAATCAGTAAATGCAAATAATTTAGTGATTGGTAAATGTAATTGATGGAGTGAATCAGTAAATGTAATTAATGGAGTGAATCGGTAAATGTAATTAATGTAGTGAATCAGTGAATTAAATTAATGGAGTGAATCGGTAAATGTAATTAATGGAGTGAATCAGTAAATGCAAATAATTGAGTGATTGGTAAATGTATTTGATGTAGTGAATCAGTAAATGTAATTAATGGAGTGAATCGGTAAATTAAAATGTAGTGAATCTGTAAATGTAATTAATGGAGTGAATCAGTAAGTGCATTTAATTGAGTGATCGTTAAATGTAACTAATCGAGTGAATCAGTAAATGCAATTAATGGAGTGAATTGTAAATACAAATAATTGAGTGATCGGTAAATGTAATTAATGGAGTGAATTGTAAATACAAATAATTGAGTGATCGGTAAATGTAATTAATGGAGTGAATCAGTAAATGTAATTAATGGAGTGAATCAGTAAATGTAATTAATGGAGTGAATCAGTAAATGTAATTAATGAAGTGAATCAGTAAATGTAATTAATGGAGTGAATCAGTAAATGTAATTAATGAAGTGAATCAGTAAATGCAAATAATTGAGTGATCGGTAAATGCAATTAATGGAGTGAATCAGTAAACGTAATTAATGGAGTGAATCAGTAAATGCAAATAATTGAGTGATCGTTAAATATAACTCATGGAGTGAATCACTAAATGCAATTAATGGAGTGAATCAGTAAATGAAAATAATTGATTGAATCAGTAAATGTAATTAATGGAGTGAATCGGAAAATGTAATTAATGGAGTGAATCAGTAAATGCAATTAATGGAGTGAATCGGTAAATGTAATTAATGGAGTGAATCAGTAAATGTAATTAATGGAGTGAATCAGTAAATGTAATTAATGGAGTGAATCAGTAAATGTAATTAATGAAGTGAATCAGTAAATGCAAATAATTGAGTGATCGGTAAATGCAATTAATGGAGTGAATCAGTAAACGTAATTAATGGAGTGAATCAGTTAATGCAAATAATTGAGTGATCGTTAAATATAACTCATGGAGTGAATCACTAAATGCAATTAATGGAGTGAATCAGTAAATGAAAATAATTGATTGAATCAGTAAATGTAATTAATGGAGTGAATCAGTAAATGCAATTAATGGAGTGAATCGGTAAATGTAATTAATGGAGTGAATCGGTAAATGTAATTTATGGAGTGAATCAGTAAATTAAATTAATGTCGTGAATCAGTGGATGCAATTAATGGGGTGAATCTGTAAATGCAATCAATTGAGTGATGGGTAAATGTAATTAATGAAGTGAATCGGTAAATGCAATTAATGGAGTGAATCAGTAAATGCAAATAATTGAGTGAGTGGTTAATGTAATTGATGTCGTGAATCAGTAAATGTAATTACCTTCGCAAACTTTGTTGCGAAGGTTATGTTTTGATCGCTGTGTATTTATTTGTGAATATGTGTGTTTGTTTGTTTGTTTGTTTGTTATTCGCATAACTCCAAAAGTGTTGAACTGAATCGCAGCAAATTTGGTGGGATGATTGGTTATTATCCGAGGACCATTTCATTAGATTTTGGGAGCGATCGGGTCAAAGGTCAAGGTCAAGGTCATGAAAAGGTGAAAATCGTCTTTTTACCATAGCACGGTCAATTTGTATCCAATTTGCATGCAACTCATGCCAAAATGTTCAGAATTCAATGCCCCATCTTGTGATATGTGACATGACACAATGACGTTATAACCCTTATTTGCCGTTGGGAGTCAAAGGTCAGGGGGGGGGGGTCAGGACATTGCAAAATGTGCGGTTTTAGTCATAACACAGTCAATTCTTATCCGATTTGCATGAAACCAACACCAAAATGTTGACTGTTCTGTTCCCCACACTCTAATACCAATTACAAAATTAAGAGTACAAAGGTCAAGGTCGAGGTCATGAAAAGGTCAAAATCGTCATTTTGCCATAGTGCGGTCGATTTTTATCCAATTTGCATGCAACCAATGCCAAAATATTGTGAATTCAATGCCCAATCTTGTGATATACAATATGACACAGGAAATTTATGGTTTTTAAGCCATCATAATGCATATGAGATGGCAGATGTGGTATGGGATTAAATACCCTCACAATCAACGGTTTCTGGGGGGGGGGGGCAAAATGTAGCGTTGGCGAAGGTATGCGCTCTACTGAGTGCCCATTCTAGTTAATGGAGTGAATCGGTAAATTAAATTAATGTAGTGAATCAGTAAATGTAATTAATGGAGTGAGTCGGTGAATGCATTCAATTGAGTGATGGGTAAATGTAACTAATGGAGTGAATCAGTAAATGCAATTAATGGAGTGAATAGTAAATGCAAATAATTGAGTGATGGGTAAATGTAATTCATGGAGTGAATCAGTAAATGCAAATAATTTAGTGATCGGAAAATGTAATTAATGAAGTGAATCAGTAAATGCAAATAATTGAGTGATCGGAAAATGTAATTAATGGAGTGAATCAGTAAATGTAATTAATAGAGTGAATCAGTAAATGCAAATAATTGAGTGATCAGTAAATGCAATTCATGGAGTGAATCAGTAAATGCAAATAATTGAGTGATGGGTAAATGTAATTAATGAAGTGAATCGGTAAATGCAATTAATGGAGTGAATCAGTAAATGCAAACAATTGAGTGAGTGGTTAATGTAATTGATGTTGTGAATCAGTAAATGCAATTAATGGAGTGAATAGTAAATGCAAATAATTGAGTGATGGGTAAATGTAATTCATGGAGTGAATCAGTAAATGCAAATAATTTAGTGATCGGAAAATGTAATTAATGAAGTGAATCAGTAAATGCAAATAATTGAGTAATTGGTAAATGTAATTGATGGAGTGAATCAGTAAATGCAAATAATTGATTGAATCAGTAAATGTAATTAATGGAGTGAATCGGAAAATGTAATTAATGGAGTGATCAGTAAATGTAATTAATGGAGTGAATCAGTAAATGCAAATAATTGAGTGATCGGTAAATGTAATTAATGGAGTGAATCGGTAAATGTAATTAATGGAGTGAATCAGTGAATGCAAATTATTGAGTGATCGTTTAATGTAACTGATGGAGTGAATCAGTAAATGCAATTAATGGAGTTATTCAGTAAATGCAAATTGTTTCATGATTGGTAAATGTAATTAATGTAGTGAATCAGTAAATATAATTAATGGAGTGAATCGGTAAATTAAATTAATGTAGTGAATCAGTAAATGTAATTGATTGAGTGATCGGTAAATGTAATTAATGGAGTGAATCAGTAAATGCAAATAATTGCGTGATCGTTTAATGCAATTAATGGAGTGAATCAGTAAATGCAAATTGTTTCGTGATTGGTAAATGTAATTAATGTAGTGAATCAGTAAATATAATTAATGGAGTGAATCGGTAAATTTAATTAATGTAGTGAATCAGTAAATGTAATTAATTGAGTGATCGGTAAATGTAATTAATGTAGTGAATCATTAAATGCAATTAATGGAGTTAATCAATAAATGTAATTACTGGAGTGATCAGTAAATGCAAATAATTGAGTGATGGGTAAATGTAATTAATGGAGTGAATCAGTAAATGTAATTAATGGAGTGAATCAGTAAAGTAAGTTTTTTGTTTTGTTTAGGTAAGCAGAAGTCGTGGGCCCCTTCTTTCATATTAAATAGCCACAGCCTAAAATAAATAAATACCTTCCAATGGCAAAACGTATGCTTTGTTCGCAGCACCTTGTTCCATAAGCAGCAGAAAGAGAAGATTCCTTCACATTTTTCTTGTTGATTACTCCCCTGGCAGTGGGGATGGTTTCACCGGAGGGGACTATCGGCTTGCTCTCCATCCGGCTGTCCATCCGTTCATGCCGCCTGTGGTTTTGTTCAGAATTTTTTCCCATTACCCTAAAACATATTCAAATGAAACTTGGTACATGGCTTTATAATGATAAGTTCCAGAAGAAGATCGAGTTTCAGGGCGTTTCGTCAATTTTTCACAGAGTTATGCCCTATTTAGACTTCGAAAATGTCACATCGGTCGGGGACATGTATTGCAAAGCTCTCAATGCAAATGTAGTGTGCGTTCTGCGATGTGAGTGCGTCATCGTCGAGGTAGTGGAATGACGTGACAAAATCATTCGGTTAGATTTATTTGGCGAGACACTATCAACAGGAGTTCTACTTTGGAAGAATTTCATTTTGCATCGCAAACTCACGGCTGGCTCATGTGGGCTTCATGACCTCTCTCTACAAATCCAGTGCTAGATATCTCCCAGGGAGGAGCAAGACAAGGAATGTAAATTGAGTGCGTCCTGACTTGCAGATGATTTATTTTCAACTTGACTTTGCTCCGCTAAATGCACTCCAACTCAAGAATCGCATGTTTCCTAAGTGACGCAACCAGACGACAGACCCCTGTTTCACCTGTTGTGCTGCATTGATGAAGGAGAAGAGTGATACACACACACACACACACACACACACACACACACACACACACACACACACACACACACACACACACACACACACACACACACACACACACACACACACACACACACACACACACACACACACAGATAGAGACATGCAGACGAGCAATCAAGATGGGCTTTGCTGGCATGGCCGGGAGGCACAGTCGGAGCTGATGAATAGAGTGATGATGGTGTTGATGTGAGTGGGAATTGCCTTGGAGGGGGAATGTTTGCGTTCCTTGTAGCCCCAGGCGTCTGTTTCCCACTCTTCTCCCCCTTAAATTCCTGGCATAGCTTGGGGTGGCTGGGGTCAGGCCAAAAGGAGTGAGACGGCACGCGCTCGGGGGAACGGAGTGGGGAGGGAGGGGTGGCGAGGATGGGGAGGAGGGGGAGAATGGGGTGAAATGCATGAGGCACATGGCCCCTGTTAACCCCTCCTCAAAGCCCCTCTCCACACTCCTCAAACTCTAACTTGGTTTTTGTGCCACTGCGAGCTGTCTCTGTGTATTGTTCATGCTTTGTTCGTTGACCACGAATGTTCCGTGGCTCCTTATGCTGGCGACGCTCAAATTCATACCGACTGGCACTTGCTACCTCGATCCGTGAACCCAACTCTTCAGAACAGGTGAGACGATTCACCTGGATCCCTTACAATGATCCCAACTATCTGCTTTCTCAGTCCGGTATGTCTGCATCTTTATCTCTGTTAGTCGATCAAATCACGTCGAGACATGGCTTTTGAAGGTTTCCTTCAATGCATGTGTCCAGGTGTGTGTGTTTCTGTACCTGTGTACACACATTTTGAAAGTGCAGTCAAGCTTAAAAACACTCACCTTCTCTTCGAGTTTATTATTGTTCTTATTTAGCACATCGTTGTTATTATTGTTTTTTTTTTTTAACTTATCCAAATTATTTTCTTAACCCTTTTTTTAATCCTCGTTTCAAAAGCTTTCCATGTGACCGAGTGATTGCGATCATGATGAAGATGAAGCAGCACAGCGAATGCTGAATTTATCGCCATCATCTGTGTTCACCTGGATGACCGAGAACATTCGCTCATCTTTGGAAAGTTTTTATTTTGTTCTCACCGAATTGCTTTACGGTTCCACCTGCCTGTCCTTTTGATGTTAATCTTTCTCCTTCTGACAATTCCCTCCACTAATCCTGCTTTTCAGCGTAACCATGGCAACGCACCTCCATTGTACCACTTGGGGAGAAGCTCCATCGCAGCACATTGACTTTTCGTTACATCTCATGACTTGTTTGTGTTCCATTCTTATGGAAGAAACGAACCTGCACATTTTGGTTCAATTACATCATAATTTTTCATTGCACATCGACGTCACCATTAGTGGGTCTGCTTTACCGATACAGGTAGCTCTTGGTTAAATGCTTTCTTTCATGCGCTGGGAACCAAAATAAATGCTCTTATTGGGAATTTGATGTGCCAAAAGGTTCACCTTTATCTGAGAAGTGATTTTCAATGCTGGAATGCGGTTGAAGTGCGAGTCCACCATTTACCTGTGATATTGGTAGAGAGAGAGAGAGAGAGAGAGAGAGAGAGAGAGAGAGAGAGAGAGAGAGAGAGAGAGAGAGAGAGAGAGAGAGAGAGATAGAGATAGAGATAGAGATAGAGATAGAGATAGAGATAGAGATAGAGATAGAGATAGAGATAGAGATAGAGATAGAGATAGAGATAGAGATAGAGATAGAGATAGAGATAGAGATAGAGATAGTGATTTTCTTGATTTAGGGTCCACCCTTACTCCCCCGACATGCCTAATCGTGGCCCTGTCGTCGGTGTGCTAACAATGCTTGCCGGTACACGTCAATGAGGTTGTCTTGCCGTTCGTGTCCTGAGATCTGGCGTACCATGTTTAATACATTCGGGGGCGGATCCAGGTCAGAGGTTTGAGGTTATGGTTGAACCCCCTCCCACTAAAAGCACCACCGACCACCCTGTACCAGCGGGCAGCTTAATTAATCAAACCATTTCCCCCAAAAAAACAATCACAGAGTTTATTATAACATCAATGAATATCAGATGTTTACATAACCAGTTATACTTTCTCTGCACAATCGATAACGAACAATACGTACCGTTTCAATGATAGACAATTGTCCTGACGATACATCTTCTCTTGACCCGGTTTTTAAAACTAATTGTAATTATTTTTTTAATTTCCTTTTTTTCATCAAATATTTACTTTTAATCACTTAATTAGAATTACGAATACGGGCCCGTAGGTGAGTGCCCGTGGGTGAGTGCCAGTATGTGCAGTCTCTCTCTCTCTCTCTCTCTCTCTCTCTCTCTCTCTCTCTCTCTCTCTCTCTCTCTCTCTCTCTCTCTCTCTCTCTCTCTCTCTCTCTCTCTCTCTCTCTCTCTCTCTCTCTCACCTCGAAAAGGCACATCCGTGGGTCCCCAGCAATATTCCTGGCAAGTTTCCATCGTGCAAAAGAAATAATAAAAAATAAATAAATAAATAAACAAACATTAATTGTGACGTCATTTGTGATGTCATAGCACCGTGTCTTGTCATTGGTCGACAGATAAATGGCTGTAACTTGGGAACCGCTCGTCCGATTAATATCAAACCTTGAAAAGCACATCCGCGGGGCCCCGGCAATATTCCTGGCAAGTTTCAATCAGATCGGACCAGTGGTTGTCGAGAAACGGCGGTCGCAGACAGACAGACAGACAGACACACAGACACACAGAGATTGCTGGAATTATAGATAGATGTTCGATTTAATTTGTTTTATCAATCAGACTAATTAACCAAAACTGATAACTCTTGTACCTGGGTTTCTTTTAACAAGCGACGATTTTTTTTTTCATCACATGACCAATTAATTACCAAAAAGTTACCTGGGATCTCTCCGGTACCTGTGGACCTTGTACTGTCTCAAAGTTCAGCATTTCTCCGCTGTGCACCAATGACTTGGGTGGACATGGCGGACACACCTCCCGGCTTGGTGGTTTTACCCAGCCGTTCAGCACGCACAAGCTTGCAGGATAGTCTCCATTCCTGTCTCCAAAATGTTCTCGACAGATCGTTGATCGCACCCAAAAGCAATGAAGACAATTACAGTATTTTTCAGTGGGAAATAGCATGAATGCTGCTCAATGTTCTCAGAATGAGATGCAGTAGCCAAAAATCATGGAAACTTTTCTTTTTCAATGTGGAGTCCATCCATCCATCCATCCATTGGGACCATACTCTCCACAGAGCATCGGTGCTGCCAAAGCAGTCTCCTGGGCTCTTGGGCACGATGCTGGACAGGTTGCCACTGTGATGCAGGCCACTCGAATGGCTCAATCATCCCAGCAAGCTGGTACTCATTTTGCCGACCTCAGAAGGACGACAGGCCGAGTCAACCCCACCTGGTATTAATTCAACAGCCAAGTAGAATTTGAACTCAGGACTCAGGATCCCAAGCACACCACCCGAACCATTACAATATCGAGTCATGTGACTTGAATGCACTCAATTGGTTTGTCCTTCAACCCTCTATTGCAGTAAAATAGAACTTTTTCAGATTGCTCGTTCAGTCCCGTTTCAGTTTCTTCAGTCAGTATCATCGTCCAGTTTTAAAACCTCAAACGTGCCACTTCAAATGTCTGAACAGATCAGAGTCACTGGGGGCTAGTTCTGGGCTCTACAGGGGGTGATCCAACTGCTCAAGGCCGCAGTCGTTATTGGTGGTCTTCACAACATGGACCTTATACATCAGTATGTTTTCTTGAAGGTGGTGCACACCTTTGGTGTTTGTCGTGGATGACCTGCCGCAATTTTTCCATGAGGTTTGCTTAATATTCCCAGTTGTGATTGTCGGTGAATCGGCGGAATTCCCTTTTCATGCCAGAAAATCGAGGCCATGATCATCCTGCTGGCTCAGGGTCGAGTGGAACGTGCATTGGGTGCCACTGATCTTGAGTGGTGGTGATGCTTCCATTGCATGGATCACAATTCACTTTCCGGATTTCAATAATGAAACGTAAACATTTTTTCAGCATTCACCAGAACTATGTCAGTAGTTCAGTATGAACATCAGTATGAACTATGTTGTCTGAGTTTGACATCCGACCCAGCTATAAACTGTCATCCTGGTGTCTCGCAGGCTGTGATTATGAGATCTTTTTGTTTTTTTTAAGTACTAGTACGGGCCCGTAGGTGTGTGCCAGTATGTGCACCCCTCTCTCGCCCCCCCCACTATCCCCCCTAGTCTCGCCCTTCCTCTCTCCCCCCTCATCTCTCGCCCCCACTCTCATCCCCCCTCTCTCGCCCCCCACTCTCACCCCCTCTCTCACCCCCTCTCTTGCCCCCCTCTATCCCCCCTAGTCTCGCCCTTCCTCTCTCCCCCTCCTCTCTCCCCCCTCCTCTCTCGCCCCCCACTCTCTCCCCACAGGTGCAAACAATGTACGCACAACACCGCCCTCACTTCCCTGATGGGTGATGATGATTCGCAATGTTGATCTCATCACAAAGTTGCAAGAATTGTATTGAATTTGAAATTTGAAGAGCCTCCGACCTTTTCCCCCTGTTGCGCGTCCCGGTATCGGATAAGTAGTTTTCGGATTCCCCCAATGATGTGTTGTTCTCCAATTCGACAGGACTGAACTGACTGCATCATATACTTTCATCTTTTTTCCTGCTATCCTCAATTTTATTGATGGAATTGTCGTACCCCTTCAAGGAGATCCTGTTTATAACTTGATTTTCGTTTGTTGGAAGATCTCTTCTCGATGACATCGGATCATAAGACCCCAAGTAGCTTCTTGTGCTTCTCAATGAATAATAACAAATCCTGTATTGTTCACTGTACACTCAATCTATTGGGGACTTCTCCTTTTTTTGTTTTTGTTTTTTGTATACCTTGTCGAGTCTCGTGTGAGAGCTAACACACAACGCACAGCAAGGGGGGGGGGCATGAGACAAGAGGGGTGGGAGGGGGGAGGACAAAACAGTGGGGATGGACATTACAGGGACTTTCAGGAAGGAAAGCAGGGAATTTGAAGGAGGGGAGTTTGGGGTGGATTATCGGGGGTAGAAAAGATCGAGGATTTGGATGGGGGGTGATAAGAGGTGGTGGGGAACAGTTGTTTTGAAGGTCTGGAGGGAATATTGGGAATGAATAGAGTGAGGGAGTTTATTCCAAAGGCGGGAAAAAAGAGGAATGAAAGAGTCAAGATGAGCAGTGATTCGTGATTTTGGTAGTTTTACCAGAAGGGGGTTGTTGGCGGACCTTGAGCGCCCTGCGGAAATGTGGTGGGGACAAATCACAGAGAGAGCAGGGGGGAGCGAGGCTGGAGAGGAGACGGTAGAAGACAGAAATACCACCGACAAGACTGCGGTGAGAGAGTGAGAGGCCCAAAGACTCGGCCTCATTGCGGGAGATGCCGATGATCCGAAATGCCATGGTTTCTACAGCGTGAAGCCGAGAAAGTTGAGACGCAGGAGCACCAGCCCAGACGGGAGAGCAGTACTCCATCAGGCTGCAGACGAAAGCTTTGTAAGTGGTCAGGAGCTCAGGTGGGCCGAGGAAGGAGTTTGCACGACCGAGGATTCCCAGTCGGCGACTGGCTTTGGAGGCGAGGTTTGAAATGTGGCTTTCCCAGGAAAGGTCGTGGCAGATAGTGAGACCCAGAAGTTTGAAAGAAAGGACTTCTTCCAGAGGATTGTTGAGAAAATGGATGGGGGGGGGGGTTCTAAACGGTCCTTTCGAAGAGACATAGTGAGAGTGTGAGATTTGTCCGGATTGAAAGACATGTTCCACGTGTTGGACCAGTTTGTGATTTTATCCAGATCTGCAGTGACCGAAGAAGCTGCTGCTTGCCGGTCTGAGGGATGACCGATGGTACGGCAGAGGGTGGAGTCATCGGCAAAGAGATTTAGAGGATTTTCCAGAGAGTCAGAGAGATCATTGATGAAAACCAGAAAAAGAACAGGGCCCAGAACACTGCCTTGAGGAACTTCAACCTGGACAGGAAGAGGGGATGAAAGAACTCCATTTAGGACCACACGTTGACTGTGACAGGAGAGGAAGTCTGCGAGCCATGAGTGGAGATGGCCTTGAATACCATGGGAAGAGAGTTTGGTGAGTATGGCAGGGTGCCAGACTGTGTCAAAAGCACGTGATATGTCCAGGGATACGGCTCGGATTTCCTGTCTGGCATTGAGGACCTCCATCCATTGTTGGGAGAGCAGAAGCAGCATATCCAGGGTAGAGTGACCTGGTCTGAAACCAAATTGATGATCAGAAATCAAGCCATTGGAGAAGAGGAAGGATTTGATGTCTGAAGCGATGATGGATTCCATAACCTTGCTGATGATTGGGAGAAGGCTGATTAGTCTGTAGTTGCAGGGATCTGTTTGTGCACCTTTTTGTGCAGGGCAGTGATGTTAGCAGATTTCCAAGCAGATGGCAAATGACCTTGAGCAAATGAGAGGGTAAATAGAACAGAGAGAGGGTGAGCACGAGCAGCAGAGCAGGTTTTTAGGACACGTGGGCTGATGCCGTCTGGACTGGTTGCAGAATCTGAGTCGAGGTTTGAAAGCAAGCTCTCCACCTTGTCAGGAGAAGATGACACAGAGTCCAGGGACAGTTGAGTGCGACTGGGTAAGGTGGGTAGAGAAAGTGATGGTTTTGGACACAAGATTTAGCTGCAAACACCGAATTTAGGCATTCAGCTTTTTCACGTGCGGTATCAGCAGTGCGGCCATTTGAGGTAGGGGAGGGGATGGAGGGGGAACATACACCAGAAACAGATTTGATTGGATGCCACCAGGATTTGGAGGAGGGAGAGAGTTTGAGAGTTCAGACTTGAGATTAGAAAGATGTTGTTTTCTGGCTCTACTGGGGGTAGTGTGTGTGGTCCTTGGTGTGTATGGTCAGTTTATAATTAATTTCAGGTTCTTGAATAAATAGTTACCTCCACCACCGAAGGTGAAGGAGGTTATGTTTTCACCCCTCTCTGTTTGTTTGTGTGCAGGATATCTTTAAAAGTTGTGGACGGATCCAGATGAAACTTGGTGTGTGACGAGGACGAACTGATTTGATGTTGGTGAAGATCCAGATCTGACTTCCAGAATTTTAAAATGATTCTTCACCATTGAGAGATGGGGCTAAAAATGATATATAGCATGATATCTCAAAAAAAGTTGCGGACGGATTCGCATGAAACTTGGTGGACAGGTTGGGTGTGTGACTCCGATAAATCAATTCGATTTTGGTGAAGATCCGAATTCGGATCTGGATACGATATTTATTTAATTTTTTTAAGTGATTCTTCACCATTTACAGATGGGGCCAAAAAGGGTAAAGAGCATGATATTTCAAAATTGTAATGGACTCGATATGTTCTCGTGGATCAGGAATTACGTGGCGGAGGTATGCACTCGACCGAGTGCCCTTCTAGTTTATTGTAGTTTACCTGAGAGTTGGTGCTTGAGGTTCTTGCCATGGAAAAGTCTTTAAATTTTTTAAATTGTGGATTTTAAAACAGTTCTGGTTTGCAGGATTTCCTGTGAAGGGATAAAGTTGCATGTTATTTTGAACAAGTCGGAGTGTTTGATATCATGTGAACAGATGGGAATGGATTCCTACTACTTAACTTCCAAACAGTGACATCAGCACAGACTTCAAAATGCAAGTAAAAGTGCCTGATATCTTTCTTTTTGGGGGGGGGGGGTCATTGTGCTATGTGTATGTATGAATGTATGTATGTACGTATGTACATATATATATATATATATATATATATATATATATATATATATATATATATATATATATATATACACATACATATACATATACATACATATATATATATATATATATATATATATATATATATATATATATATGTAGTTGAAGATTTCCGCCCGCCGGCGTGCGGATGACCGCTTCTAGCCAATGGCGGCCGCTCACCCACCGAACGGACAATCTAGTCGCAGCTTTCCGGATCAAACGCCGAAATCCCGCTACGGGTGTGTTTTAAGCACACCACAGCCGACTCAACACTCTACCCACGTGACAGGGTCATTCGCCGAATTGTCGATTTACCTAATTTATCGCGCGGGTCGATTTCCGAGAGACTGTACCTCAATGGGGCCCGCTTGGAAACGAGCCGCTTTAGCAGCTCGCTTCGTTTTGGGATAACCGAGCGGGGTATTATCGCGAAAGCCCCGTTGGATCCGATTCTATTATCGGCTACTAAAAAGCCAGCTATATTCCGAACTCAATGATGACAGTTCAATGAAGGAAAAGGATGCGACGAACGGGTTAAAATTCACACAAGCACATTCATTTGCACACACAACACATATCCAGTCATGCATGCAATCAGGCGAGGCAAACAAAAGCAATGCAATGTACAAGCACGCAATGAATGTGGTTAGGGACAAGACGCGAGCAAGAAAATCAACTACCACCGGTCTATTAATTACGTACACTTATACAGTTCAACCTACGGACATGGCGCCACAGCTTTCATTCAAAATAAACAAGGAAAAACCCCAGGAAAGGCGAGGGGTTGACTGGACCTCTCGGGTCTTTATTTCACGGAGCTGTTATGACCGCAGAAGCTCCGAGAGGCCGGGCTGGTTACCTTCACCTTCGTGGTGCCTCGCTGGGGCGACCCGCGACACCCCGTCCTCACGACAGCTGGCGTGATCGCTGTTCGGCCCAGGCCTCGTCTGTCGGCCTGGTGATTCGGGCCCACCCGGCAACGCCTCAGAGGAACGAACGGGTCTTTTGCTCTCTTAGAGTTGATGCTCTCTTTAAGAGCCATCCCCCTAACTAGTCCCTCAGCGCCGCTCGGACTGTCCCGAAGCCCGATCACCTCGGACCGTTCGGTGCTGGCTGGCGACCTCTCTCCAGCTCTCCCCACGTTCCGCACACGAACGCGCAGTTCTGTGCGGCACGTCAGGCTTGGCCGCGCTCTCAGCTCCCGTCTCCTCAGCGAACCCAGACCTCCACTGGACTCGAACCTTGCTCTTCACACCACTCCAAACCCAGACCGACTCACTGACTCGGCGCTCTGCGCACTTTTTTATAGGGGTCCGTGAGGCGAGGTTTGATCTCTGATCCCTCACCTCTGACCCCCCGCTGGCTGTGCCCCCCTCGATCTCCTGATCTGAATTCGAGGCGAAGCTCGAAGCGAGTGGACGTAGAGATCATCGACGCTGGCGCCCAAAAATGAGAGCGGACGTGGTTGAAATCACCGTCACTGGCAACGAGGAAACCCCCGCGTCTGTTTGCAGCGATCTCGCCGTGACCGGCGCAAAGATGGTGGCGTTTGCGGAGTTGAAGGTGAAGCGATGTTGTTCGTTGTTGGTTATTGGGGGAGATGTGGTTTTGGAGATGGTGGCTGTGGTTGGCATTGTGGAGAAGGTGGTTGTGGTTGGCGTTGTGGAGAAGGTGGTTGTGGTTGGCGTTGTGGAGAAGGTAGTTGTGTGAAGGCGGTTGTGGAGGAGGCAGTTCTTGTGGTTGAAATGTGGTTGGACCAAAATAACAATAGCAAAAGAAAAACGGCAACCTCAAAGATCACAGCCCTGCACTCAAATAATTGCCCGTTAAACATCGGTGGGGAAATCTATCTGAACACAGACTTATCGACATAACTGATCTAAGGACCAATATGGTGCTCTGTGAATTTCCACAACCGTAACAATACATACATACATACATACATACATTGCGGTTCTGGGAACCGCATCCCTCCAAAGGAGGGATCCCTAATATAACACACACCGACACATACACAGACTGGCACACACATACAAATATATATATATATATATATATATATATATATATATATATATATATATATATATATATATATATATATATATGTGCAGATTTGTGTATATATATTCACATATCTGCACACCAACTTTTACTTTTCAATATATGTGTGTATGTTCGGAAGAATATCTATAGATTGTACATAATAACGAGGTGTGTGTTCGTGTGTGTGTGTGTGTGTTTCAGGTGTATGTATATATATATATATATATATATATACATATATTTATATATATATATATATATATATATATATATATATATATATATATATATATATATATATACATACATTGCGGTTCTCCGCTGTGCAGCAATGATCTTCACAAATATGCATTTTTCACTGTAGGAATGGGTAGGATTATAAGTGACAAATAGAATAAGGTTCACTATAAGCTTCGTTTGAAGTAAATCAGATCATTTTTGACGAAGTTTTGAGCGAAAAACGATTTTGATATTTTCGTGACCTTGACCTTTGATCCAATTGGACCCAAAATTTAATGGGGTCACCCACGCTTCATTGCCCACCTGTGGATTAAATTTGATAGTGTTTGCTGAAGCCGTTTTGCCGTAAAGTTGCTAACAGACAGACAGACAGACAAACAAACCGGACGATTACAATATCCCGCTCCCTCCCTCCGCGGGGCGGGATAATAAATACATTTGTTAAAGTATCAGTTCGTTGCTGTGTTTCTTCCATTGGCTTGGCGTGACACGTGTTGGTGAATTATAGAGGCTGTTGCGGCAGTGTTGCCGCTGTAAATGTACATTCGGACCAACGGAACTTCAGCAACCGTCCGCTCGGGTTGCGTACAGGTCGGCACGCTCACGGCTCGACTCGTACGAGGACCGTCGAGGGTGAATTTCCCCGGTAGTTTAGACAACGTGGGTATTTAGGTCAATTGAAATTGTCAATCGGCCCTACCCCGCGTGGTCGACCTATTGGCGATCTTTGGTCCGATAAGGGACCCGTCTGCTCCGGAGTTGTCCGAGGTGACGACCTATAAATTCCGGGTGTTCGGTGGAGTCGACTCTGCAGCTCCATCTAGCGGTCGTGCTCGTCGTCGATACCCGGGCCACAATAATATTTGGGTTCAAGTGTTGTTTGCTTCTTTTGTTTCATTTTGTTGCCCTTCTGTTGAGAAAGTCTTTACAAGTTTTTTTTTTTTACTGTTTTGGAATTAAAAATGGCAATAAGATACCCCCTCCCCCCCTCCCCCACCTCCCAATCATCTTTCTGTCAAAGTTAACGCATCATTGGCATGGTGTTGCATTTCGAGGAACTGGGAGGTGGTGGGCAGGAGGACCAGAAAAGTGATCACTTGCAGGATATCCTCTTAATGTGCTTCGTCATGTGTTACGAACATGTTATTGTATTTGGCAATTCCTTGCCAAATACACTATTATAACTGGAATTCTTTATTATTATTATTATTATTATTATTATTATTATTATTATTATTATTATTATTATTCTTTTCATCACATCCATTGCCCTAAAACTCCTCCTCGGGTTTTTCTCTTGGAGCACTAAAAATTATGTCTGAAATGGGCTGCATTCAAGGAAGTGCAGTGTCAACTTTTGACCTTGAAATTCTCAAGGTTAAGGTCAAGGTCACACAAAAGGTCAAAAACACATTTTGCCCCTTATATTCGCCCCACGGAAAGATACAGGTTAGCCGCTGACATTTTCTGATCGGTCACAACAGGGCCCACAAAAAAAATCTTATTTGACCAAAGTTGTGTGACCAATATCTTCTGAGATCTGTAGGGGTCAAAGTTCATGACGTTGCCAAATACGTATTCGCAGCGAGCGAATTTAGCCCTCAAGTTAAATTTACTTTCACTTCTGGATAATAAAAAGAACAACCAACCCCCAAAGTTAACCCGTTTGCGGTCCCCCCCTCCACCCCCCATCATCTTGGGAACGTTGCTCATGATGTCGACATATTTATTCCCCATCCACATTTCACATGCACTCTATTTGTCCATGGTTCACCAATAATGTCCTGCGATGTTTGTGCAGAAGCTCCTTCTTGACGTTTAGGTTTTTGTGAAAGCTGAAGATCACGTGGAGGTGAAATTTAGAACCGGGTGGTTAGAGAAGGATCAAGGCAAGATATCATCATTAGAGTGGGGTGAGTGAGAGGGAAGGAATTTATCTGCTGCTACTTTTGGATGACTATTAAAAGCATTTAATATGCAATGTGAATTTGGGAAATGTAGTTGTTGACGGAAGTTTTTGTGGACTTGGAGACTCGTGCGGAAAACAATTAGTGAAATAGGACGTGGAGTGAAGATCGAGAGGGTTAATTCGAGAGGTGGGGATGGGGAGACTTTTGAAGAATCTGTCTTCATCGGATCGAGGCATCCGTTTTGTTTGGCACGGTGCGGGCAGCGATCCGTTTGCTCACGAGCACTGTACCACCTCATCACCTTGCTGCTTGACTTTATATGGATCCCTCTCTGCCTCTGAGTCACGTCGCACGTACTCCGTGCCAGCGTCGTGGGCGCAGAACGAGGCCTTGGCACCCTCCAACAATTTGGGAATTCGATGAAACAAAGCCCCTTTTATGGAGCCCCCACTATGATCCGTCTGCGTGCGTGTGAGCGAGCAGAACCAGACTGCGTTTACAGATCCAAACCTACAAACAAGCTCACTAATTCCTTCACAAATGTCTGAAACTGTTTGGCGTGTACTTTGTTGTTGGTTTTTTTTGTTGTTTTTTTGACTTTCTGATATCATTTATATCTGTCTATCCCTATCCACGGAAAGTTGTGTCACGGTCTGGAGAATGTTTTGCCAGCTTGGTTCGGGTCCCACGTTCCCATCGCACGGTCCCGTTTCATCACGCCATTCCTGGCGACAAAGTGCCAAGTTCATTCGGCAACTCAAGATGCGATCTCGATGTTGTCCGATGACAACGTTGCTGTCTATCTCAAGACGTTATTTCCTGGCTGATATTTACCGACCTGGTGGTGATGTCCAACAAATCTGGATGATTAACTCTTGCAATATGCTTCTGCCACTGATCCTATAAGTCTGGTGTTGGCTTAGTGGTTAGGGTGGCTGGCTTGGGATCCTCGGGTCCTGAGTTTGAGCCCTGTTGACCACTGAATTAACACCAGGTGTGGTTGACTCAGCCTGTCATCCTTCTGAGGTCGGCAACAGCTGTGCTTCTGAGACATGATGGCCACCCCAGCAGCCAAGCTGCCATACACGAGAAGAGAAAGACTGATCCTATCACCCCTTTCTGCTGACTTTATCAAACTTCTCCTTCTTGCACACGACTTGTCAAGTTGTATCTCGCTGGTTTCGAAGTTAAACTTCGTGTCCGAGCTGATATCACATGCCTTTAGTTGCTCAATCTGTCTGTTGTTCAACCACTCCTTGCACACAGATTTAACCGCAAAGTTGCTTTTTTGAGATTCAGCGGTGGCTTTGGGTGGGACACGTGAAACGCACATCTACGTCCGTCCGTTACATGTTGTGCAGTAGCTTTTGCACGTGTACTGTGGCATGATCGTCATGATATGACAGTTTATCATGTTGTGCCGACTGGACATCGCCGATACAGACGAAGGTCACGTGCTGCGTGTCGAATTTTGAACGACAAATCATCTTGAGCATTTTAACCTGGTACGTGTTGTTGGACACACTGCCGTGTTTACACTTGCCATCCACCAAACCTGCTGTTTTTAATCCCTTCGAATCAAGTTATTGCTGTTTGTCGTTCTGTCCGTTCCCTCGAGGGATAATAGAGCTCCCACGACTGGTCGAGAGCGTTTCCATGGCAGACCATTTGTCCTGGAATATGTCGCCATTCCAACACAAGGTGCTGCTGCTCAAGCATGCTCGGTTATGGCAGGAATTTCGAATTTAGCCAGGGTTCCAATACACAACAATGGCTTCCCAGCAGGCAAAAAAACAAACAAACAGAAAACCTGAAAACAAGAAGAAAGTAACGTTTAAACCACGTTAACCCATCACTTCAAACAAACTTCAACATTGGAGCAATAACTAGTGCCCTCTGGGAGTCTTTTTGTAACACTCGGTGGTGTAACGTGGTTAGAGCCGTCCACCCTGAGTCTGGGGGGTCGACGGTTCAGGTTCGAATACCGATTCAAATCATCCAAAAGATTTTTTTTTTAATCGGTATGAGCTGCTTCCTTGCTTGATGCTCAGCATTTAGAAGGGGAGAGCATGGACAAACAACCATAGGTTGGCTATACTAGCACAGGCTTTAATGGACCTCGGGGCCTCTTCCTGCGTTTAAGTTCCTTCAAATGAAAAATATATCAGGTAGTCGTTAACGCCCACAATTTAATGGGAGCAGATGGAATAGCCAGCTTAATGTGTCCACCAAAGGATGATTTGCCTGGTGTTGGCTTAATGGTTCGGGTGGTGGGCTTGGGGTCTGAGGATCCTGAGTTCAAATCCCACTCTGCTGTTTAATTAACACCAGGTGGGGTTTACTCTGCCTGTCATCCTTCCGAGGTCGGCAAAATGAGTGCCAGCATGCTGGTATCCTGTCCAGGATTGTACCCAATAGCCAAGAACACTACTGAGACCACACCAACCCTCTGCACAGGGTATGGTGCAAATGGATGATGTGCTCATTGATTCAGCACACAGTCTCCATAAGACTATTATACAAAACCTGCTTCTACTTATTCCTTTCAATGTATTCCATTAAGGGAGGACATTGGCACACAATGATTATATTAACCTCTTCTACATCACAATGATTATATTAACCTCTTCTACATCACAATGATTATATTAACCTCTTCTACATCACAATGATTATATTAACCTCTTCTACATCACAATAATTATATTAACCTCTTCGAGATCACAATCATTATATTAACCTCTTCTACATCACAATGATTATATTAACCTCTTCCAGATCACAATGATTAAATTAACCTCTTCTACATCACAATGATTATATTAACCTCTTCTACATCACAATGATTATATTAACCTCTTCCAGATCACAATGATTATATTAACCTCTTCTACATCACAATGATTATATTAACCTCTTCTACATCACAATGATTATATTAACCTCTTCTACATCACAATGATTATATTAACCTCTTCTACATCACAATAATTATATTAACCTCTTCGAGATCACAATCATTATATTAACCTCTTCTACATCACAATGATTATATTAACCTCTTCCAGATCACAATGATTAAATTAACCTCTTCTACATCACAATGATTATATTAACCTCTTCCAGATCACAATGATTAAATTAACCTCTTCTGAATCACAATGATTAAATTAAGCTCTTCTGAATCACAATGATTATATTAACCTCTTCTACATCACAATGTTTATATTAACCTCTTCTGGATCACAATGATTAAATTAACCTCTTCTGAATAACAATGATTATATTAACCTCTTCTAAATCACAATGATTAAATTAACCTGTTCTGAATCACAATGATTATATTAACCTCTTCTTGATCACAATGATTAAATTAACCTGTTCTGAATCACAATGATTATATTAACCTCTTCTTGATCACAATGATTAACCTGTTCTGAATCACAATGATATATAAACCTCTTTTTGTTCACAATGATTATATTAACCTCTTCTGGATCACAATGATTAAATTAACCTCTTCTGAATAACAATGATTATATTAACCTCTTCTAAATCACAATGATTAAATTAACCTGTTCTGAATCACAATGATTATATTAACCTCCTCTTGATCACAATGATTAACCTGTTCTGAATCACAATGATTATATTAACCTCCTCTTGATCACAATGATTAACCTGTTCTGAATCACAATGATTATATAAACCTCTTTTTGTTCACAATGATTAAATTAACCTCTTTGAGATCACAATTAATATATTTACCTCTTCTGAATGACAATCAGTATATTAACCTCTTCTCTTCCCTTTTCATTTTTTTTTAATACCTACCCCCCCTCCCCCCATATTTCCTCACCCCCCCTTCCCACTCTGCTCTGTGCTTGATGATTATAAATAAACAATTAAATTAAGTTGAATCACCTGATCGACTCTTTAATATGAGAGATAATTTTCTGACACTAGAATCATGGGAAAAACAAACGTTTTTGTTTCATTTCTAGATCTACAGTTACACTTCCATTATAACAATCGGTTTGAAGATCCGCATTGAAAGTCCTAAAGCATTTAATATTTGCCAAATCACACAATTACCATCTGTTGAATTTGCGACACCAAGTTCAATGTTCTGATTTAAAGGTAATTTCAGAATGAACTTGTTAAATCTTATTCTTATATCCCCAAATTAAATGTTTAAAAATATTTATGATAACTTGAAAATCACAAGATCCAAATTAGACATTGAAATGTTTTAAAAGTGATCAGTAAGCTCATGGTGTGACCTAAAAGTCAATCATTGAAATCATCATTTTTACATTTCCCGTATTTACAATCAATATAACTGTGTCATCCGCGCCCCACAATAAACCCCATCCACACCCCACAATCTACCAATACAAAACACAGTGTGTATTTGTATATTTGTCTGTCCCCCTTCATAATGACGACTTAAGAAGGGTTTTAAAGGCCAATGTTTTCACACGACTGTGTGTTCACTACGGTCTATTTTTCAGGATTAAAAAAAAACCTCGAAAAACATTTTCCATAAAAGAGTAATTACGTCTCTTCTATTGGAAATGTAGATGCCACCAGGCCTCATGGGTGGTGTACAGAAACGTTAAAAAAAAACATTCGCTGCACATCATGTGCAACACGCGCAGAGTAAAACAAGTGTTCATTTACATACATAGGATGTCTGATAAAGAAGATTATAAGCACACCTAACGCTAGGCCGAGGCTTCAGACTTTGGCATGCCCACTAGTCATTTTTGATTCCAACCTGTCTTTTGAAAAATAACTCCATCCCATCATTTTTGTCACACCTCACATAAACCCGATCCACACCCCACAATAATGTTTAACCCTTTAACTTAACAATCACTTATTATATTCTTCGATGAGACACATCCTATAAATTAAATCAGAAACCACATACTTACAGTTGTATGAGACAAGCCAAGTTTTTATTTTTCAATCTCTAAATAGATAATCAATTAATTTTAATATCTAGAATTGCATTTTTATTTTTATTTTCTCACCTTTTTGCCTAAAAAATAAAAAAAAACTTTATTGTATGTCATGGACAGAAGAATCTCGTTCATCGAACTTTGAATGTCCAGCACACTTCCCTGTTCAGCCTGCATGGACTTGGAGTTATCAACACTCGGATGGGAGAATATTTGCATTTCTTGCTTCTGTTTTTTTTTTGTTTTTGATTAATTTTTACATCCTTTATGCGCAATCTCATTGAAAGAGCGACCCAGGAAATATCACAACAAATGAGCTACAACCGGAAGCTGCCCTGCATTCTGGAACAATTATTAAAGGTCCACAGAATCAGAAATTTAATTTTTTTTTTAATTTCATGATATTGATTTTTAATTAATAAACAAAGAACTGAACGTGTTTTTTAAAATTTAAATTCCAATTATTTTTTGAGGTGTTAACGTTAAAAAAAAAACATAATCTGGTGGGTACCGCCGCTAAATATTCCAGAAAAACCACCAGGGTCATTGCATCATCTGTGTGATGTCATCACCGGAACGATTGTCTCAGCATGCAAAGGATAATGGCTGCACAACTCGCTTCAGATTCATCAGAAAGTGAATTTAACGAATCATTTTCTGATTAAGACTCCTCAGATTATGACGACAGTCAAAATCATGATGTAGAAGGTGCTGCCAGACTGTATATGTATGAACCCGAGGAGGAAATTAGGGATGGCATTGGTCATGAAATGGTCATTGGCCATTGGCGTTCACAACAATCGGGTCGACGCCAAAGAAAGTCTCGGTAAGAACAACTCGTAAGTGGTAAATCATCGAGCTAGAATGTGGTAAATGTGGGGTTTAGTGATATTTTGATGCAACACTTATTTGTAATTATTGCAGTAACTAGAATGACACTCGGTAGAGCACATACCTCCGCCAGGCTGAAGAGTTTACGTGTTGTAACCAAACCGACAGGCCGGATCTGTATCTGGACCTCCAAAACGGATTCGGCTTGTTCTTGTGACCTGACCAACTCATCCACCAAGTTTTGTCATAATCCGTCCACAACGTTTTGAAATATCGTGCGACATCGTTTTTTGGCTCCATCTCTCAATGGTGAAGAATCACTTTGAAATTAAAAATTCTCGTGTCAAGATGTACAGTGGAGTATGAGATGTATAGATGTTTATTACCAAACGAGATGGGACTCTTCTCACAATGTACATGTACCCCCATCCACACCCCACAATAATGTAGTGACCCAGGCAAAAAATGCTACAGTTAGAACTCTAGTATATGAGAGTAGTACTCTCATATATTATAGTTGGTAACAGGTTATACAACAGTAGTCTGCAGATAATTACTACAGGAAAGGAATGCTATTTTTGCTTGGTGAGTGAGTGATGTACAACAGGTTAACCAACACTGATTGAACATGACTGTACCATCGCTCCGAACTATATTTGAAAAGGTAAAGATGGTGCAGTGTACCGTCAATAAGACCAGGCAGCAATCAGAATCCCTGCAATGACGTCATCATCAGACTTATCCCTCAGAGTGATGTAATGTTTCTAAATATGTTCATTTGCTTTCATTTGCAAATGATATTAAGTGTCAATTGAAAAAAAAGCAATGACGGAATTTAAATAAAGCGATTTGCCCATTTCATTAACTTAATGAATACATGTGTCATTAAATACGTGCATCTTTTAATAAAGGGTACCTGGAACAAAGTTGTCATTCCATCCTCCCATCCATTGGGACCAGACTCTGTGCAGAGCGTTGGTGCTGCTTCAGCAGTCTCCTGGGCGATTGGGCGCAATCCTGGACGGGGCGCCACTCTGACACAGGATACCAGCAGGCTGGTACTCATTTTGCCGACCTCAGAAGGATGACAGGCAGTCAACCCCAACTGGTATTAATTCAACAGCCGAGCAGGATTTGAACTTGGAATCTTAGGATTCCAAGCCCACCACCCTGACCATTAAGCCAACACCAGACATAAAGTTGTCATTGATTGATTAATTAGTGTAATGTAACATCACTGAAAACACCCACTTCCTGTAACACTTGGACATACAACCCTCATCCCGCCCCCCCCTCCTCAGTACCACTCTAACAGCCTTGGACGTACACCCCCAACCCCCCCCCTATATGTTACGTAATTTTTGAATGGCCCATTTTCACTGCCGTTTTGTCCATTTTATTATTTTTCATTCCATTAGAATTATCTCTAATCATTGTGGGGATCGCGCCCGCTTTCAATCGCTTCAATTTACTCATCTCAAACTGGGATTACAGGCCAGTGTCGAAAAAATTATCTTCAAAATGGACCCTGCAAATGACTCTTGAAGCAGTTTTTTACATTGGCTGGCAAAATTTTCCTTACGGCTGGATATTTTGGGGAAAATATGCATGCTCACACCATCTTTGGTTGTACGGTATTGCTACAACCAGCAACGGATGGCCTTGACATTCTCAGTAGTTTTTAGAGTTCAGAGTTTTTCAGAGCGTATGTAGGCCGCACGTAAACACGATTCTCCAAGCAAAAGTATCCTCCATCCATCCATCCATCCATCCATGCATTGGGACCATACTCCATGCAGAGCGTTGGTGCTGCCTCAGCAGTCTCCTTGGCTGTTGGACACAATCCTGGACGGGTAACCACTCTGACACAGGATACCAGCAAGCTGGCACTCATTTTGCCGACCTCGGAAGGATGACAGGCAGAGTCAACCCCACCTGGTGTTAATTCAACAGCCGAGAGGAGTTTGAACTCAGGATCCTATGATCCCAGGCCCACCACTCCAGCCATTAAGCCAACACCAGGCATTAAGTATCATCGAGATGACGTAATCACATCGCCATATTTTGGGGGGGAGGAACCAATCAGTGTACAAGGATACCATTGTTGTTTCATCCCTTCAAAGATGTAGAACTTTATATCATTCGTGACACCCCAAGGCCACGTTCAAATAAATAGGTGGTGCGATTTCAACGCAAACCGCATGCCCATGTGACGATGTACATAAAATTACCCTTGAAATGTTTTACAAACATATATTTTTTGTGAATTATATCTAAAGGATTTTGGACCATAACATTGACAAAGGCCTATTTGTGCAAAATACATGATGGGATTTTCATCATTACAATCATCATCATCATCATCATCATCATCATCAATTTACCATACTCTTTACACAACATTGATGCTGGCAACACAGTCTCTTGGCAAGGGAATTATGCTGGGTGGTTTGGTTGTTTTGGCTGGTTTGGTTATGACTGGTGGTTTGGTTGTTTTGGCTGGTTTGGTTATGACTGGTGGTTTGGTTGTTTTGGCTGGTTTGGTTATGACTGGTGGATTGGTCGTTCTGGCTGGTTTTGTCGTGCTGGCTGGTGTGGTCGTGCCTGCTGGTTTTGTCGTGCTGGCTGGTTTTGTCGTGCTGGCTGGTTTTGTCGTGCTGGCTGGTTTTGTTGTGCTGGCTGGTTTTGTCGTGTCTGCTGGTTTTGTCTTGCTGGCTGGTTTTGTCGTGCCTGCTGGTTTTGTCATGCCTGCTGGTTTTGTCTTGCTGGCTGGTTTTGTCGTGCCTGCTGGTTTTGTCATGCCTGCTGGTTTTGTCGTGCTGGCTGGTTTTGTCGTGCTGGCTGGTTTTGTTGTGCTGGCTGGTTTTGTCATGTCGGCTGGTTTTGTCGTGCTGGCTGGTTTTGTCGTGCTGGCTGGTTTTGTTGTGCTGGCTGGTTTTCTCATGTCGGCTGGTTTTGTCGTGCCTGCTGGTTTTGTCGTGCCTGCTGGTTTTGTCATGCTGGCTGGTTTGGTCGTGCCCGCTGGTTTTGTCATGCTGGCTGGTTTGGTCATGCTGGCTGGTTTTGTCATGCTGGCTGGTTTGGTCGTGCCCGCTGGTTTTGTCATGCCTGCTGGTTTTGTCATGCTGGCTGGTTTGGTCGTGCCCGCTGGTTTTGTCGTGCCTGCTGGTGTGGTCATGCCTGCTGGTTTTGTCATGCTGGCTGGTTTGGTCGTGCCCGCTGGTTTTGTCGTGCCTGCTGGTGTGGTCATGCCTGCTGGTTTTGTCATGCTGGCTGGTTTGGTCGTGTCGGCTGGTTTTGTCGTGCCTGCTGGTGTGGTCATGCCTGCTGGTTTTGTCATGCTGGCTGGTTTGGTCGTGTCGGCTGGTTTTGTCGTGCCTGCTGGTGTGGTTATGCCTGCTGGTGTGGTCATGCCTGCTGGTTTTGTCATGCTGGCTGGTTTGGTCGTGTCGGCTGGTTTTGTCGTGCCTGCTGGTGTGGTCATGCCTGCTGGTGTGGTCATGCCTGCTGGTTTTGTCATGCTGGCTGGTTTGGTCGTGTCGGCTGGTTTTGTCGTGCCTGCTGGTGTGGTCATGCCTGCTGGTTTTGTCATGCCTGCTGGTTTTGGCGTGCCCGCTGGTTTGGTCGTGCCCGCTGGTTTTGTTGTGCCTGCTGGTTTTGGCGTGCCCGCTGGTTTTGGCGTGCCCGCTGGTTTTGTCGTGCCCGCTGGTTTTGTCGTGCCTGCTGGTTTTGGCGTGCCCGCTGGTTTTGTCGTGCCCGCTGGTTTTGGCGTGCCCGCTGGTTTTGGCGTGCCCGCTGGTTTTGGCGTGCCCGCTGGTTTTGTCGTGCCTGCTGGTGTGGTCATGCCTGCTGGTTTTGTCATGCTGGCTGGTTTGGTCGTGTCGGCTGGTTTTGTCGTGCCTGCTGGTGTGGTCATGCCTGCTGGTTTTGTCATGCTGGCTGGTTTTGTCGTGCCTGCTGGTGTGGTCATGCCTGCTGGTTTTGTCGTGCCCGCTGGTTTTGGCTTGTCGGCTGTCTTTGTTGTTTTGGTTGGTTTTGTCGCTGGTTTGGTCGTTCCTGCTTGTTCGGTCGTGCCGGTGATAACTCGCCTAGTTTTCACGAAAGACACTGTGGAATGATTAATGTTCCCCCACGACCAGTGACCACGTATGGATTCTCTGGCTGAACATCCATCCGATGGACGACGCACACATTGATGGACCGCCTTGCATGCGAAACACCAGAATGTTGGTTTATAGTTTGGCCATGATTCTAACTAAGGCGAGAGAGCTGACAGATGAATGTACATCATCTCAAAGCTATTCTGAGAGGCCTTTGGGTTGTTAGACATCTGCATTGCAGTCGGGACAGCTGACGAACATCCCATCCTAACTATCACTTGCTTACGATGTATGACCCTGGAAATGGAATTTTCATCAAAACGATGTCTGGAATGCAGATCGCTCCAATGGAAATGCTTTGTTTTACGATTCCTGGATTCATTCCTTCATGGAATATAATGTCGTGGTGTAAGATATCTTTATCTCGATGATCACCAGACCTGTTGCAGATATGTCCGACCGAAGCCCCTTTTTGGGGGACGAGTCTTGATTGCCATCAACCCCTTGTTACGAAGGATGGCAGCCACGTGCTCTCCTCTGGTTACATCACGTTTTCCTTGCCGTGATGTCCGACTCGAGGAGACGATGAGAGTTGTGCAGACAAAGAAAGGGGAAGAAGGGATTTTTTATAATGCCATACCCTGTAAATGGTCTTTAGGAGATTACAAACCTCAAAGGCTTTGGACTAGCCTCTGATCCTTGCACATCCCAGGCAAAAATAGCATTCTTTTCCGGTAGTGACTCTCTGCAGACTACTGTCGTGGGACTGGTTCCCAACTCCAGTATATGAGAGTAATACTCTCATATACTACAGTTCTAACTGCAGCATTTTTGTCTGGGTTAGTTGAACGTTATTAAAAAAAAAATAACAAAGCGTGATTCTAAAAATGAACAATGTTAACGAACGACTAAAAGATTGAAGGCAGTATCATTTGATTACCTTGAAATGATGTTGAAAAGTTTTCTCTTCCCTTTGTCTCCTGCAGGTAGAACCTTCATGCGCGGAGATCGTCAGTTGTGAGCTGGTAAGGACGAGGCCTTGAGTGAGCCAACCGACCTTGGGGGGGGCGGGGGGGGACAATTGCAGTAAAATGCTCCTCGATGTAACATCCTGAGCAGTTTGTGGAATATTATTCATTCTTTGTGAGGTTCCTACAAGCACATTCTGCCAAATGTAAGATCAGAAGGAACAGAAATGAAAGGTTACCTGGCACCTGTGATCAAAGCCCAACAATGGCAGGTGAAATGTCCAGAAGATTTAACAGAACATTTCACGACATTGTGACGATGGGCCCTCATTGGTTCTCCGGGTAGTTTATATTTTTGAAGACCCTTTGTGTGTTAGCCCATGTGCACATGCTCTGTCTGCCTCTGAGCTGCTCTGCTTGTCTTGCTCCGACAGCCTGCCAGCTATTTGCCTACTGTACAGCACGCCATGCTTCCGGTACGTGTCCCCACTATGTCGTTTATCCCATTGTTTGTACCTCTTGACTTACCTGCATTTTGACAACCTCATTTATTTATTTGTTTTGTTTTGTTATTCTCCTCTGTTTCTTCTTTTCAGGGCTGGCAGGATAGCCTAGAGGTACGCACACTCACCGCTGAGCCGTCTAGCCTGGATTCAAATCCCGGCCCAGCTATAAACCCCCATCCTGGCGCTTTGTGTTCAGGCCGAGGCGTCGACCTGTGCGTCGTCCATCGGTAGGACGATAGACCGGAGCACCCGTCTGCCGGCGCCCGTCGTCGGTGGACGTTTACGATCCGCCGGTGTCTTTAGGGACGAGTGGGAGAGGTATTGCCAGCACCCCGTCAAATTTCCAAATTCCTGCCACTTTCGGTCTAACGGTCTAAATGGCAGTCCTGGCCATGCGATCCGCTTCTTGAAAGACTTGGACCCTAAACATTCCTCGACCGATCCCACAAAAAGTTGGGAATAATTGGGACCGTTAACGAAGTAGTCGTCTGTTTCTCACTTTCGTCATCTCCCTTTACCGGTAGTTGGATCTGTTAACCATTGCTTCAACTCGCTACCATGGGATAAACTCGCCGCTGACCCAACAACACCGTCACCTGCCATTTATTTATTACCTGCTTGTTTCTCATCTCACCTACCGTACTTTGACCTCTGACCTCGCTGCCTGTCTTTCCTCTTAATCTCACGTGCCTTCCCCTCACCTCTCACCTTTCTGCGTTCCGCCGTTGAACCCGTCCATTGATCTCGTTCTTCACGCCATCCCCCCATTCCACCTGCCATTCCTTCTCACCTCCCTAATTATCACACTTCCTTATCCCATTAAAACTTGCCTCCTTATATTATAATTCCCTTGTTTTCCTCTTCCGCTTGTAATTCGTTGTTTCTCAACTGTTGTTTTCTTTATAATTTTAATTAATTTTCATTTAATTAATCCTTACTCTTGTTTCCTCTTCCTTAACTTTCCCCCCCATCTTTTCACTTCGCATTATTTAATTTATTTCCCTTTATTCCTCGGGCACATCATTTTATTTATTTATTTATTTATTTATTCGCTGTTTATTCAGCGTCTAAGGCTCATGGAAGGGGTTGTACGCATACCGTCTGCAGACAAAGACGATGAACGTTATCGACACATTACATGTGGGATTCCAGCATCGTAAAGGAACCACTCAGATGGGAACACCGAGCACGCCACATTCATTTCTTCTGTTTTGTTTTCCTCTTTCTTTCTTGTTTTTCCATCATTGGATGAGTTCCAAGCCAGCTGGCCATCTCGGCCATACTGTAACCAACGCCAACATCCAACCTGCAGTGTCATGTAAACCGAATGGGTCGTCCTTTGCCATGTCATGTCCATGTCGGTATTCCGTTCCCACGGCAGGTAACACTTCCCAGGAGTTTTC
Organism: Eptatretus burgeri; assembly: GCF_056783735.1. NCBI lineage: Eukaryota > Metazoa > Chordata > Myxini > Myxiniformes > Myxinidae > Eptatretus > Eptatretus burgeri. The sequence goes on from NC_140964.1 coordinate 139,905,700, forward strand.
TTCACCTATTTACTGTTATCATTGTAACTCTACAATATGCCTTCACATTGTCTGTAGTTCTTCGGTCGGAATGCTGATAAAGTGATTTTATCCTCCTTGTTTTGTTCTCTCTTCCGCAGAATGTACCGTCACCTGCCTCGCCGACACCATTAACCAACGGCAATAATTCAACTCCCAGGTAAGTAAGTGAAGGTCAATGAATGAAACACTCCTCTCTTCTTCCCTCTTACATGCCTTTCTCTTTCATTCTCTCATTGTCCTTCATTCATCATGACATTTTCCACCAATGATTTATTCTCCCCAAACCTGCTATCTTCAAGATTTCTTCATCCCCTTAACCTTCCTGGTTAACTTTTCTTGCCCCCACACTCCCACACTTCCACACTTCCCTCATGCATTATTCCCCCTTTTTGCCTTTTATTAACACCCACCCCACCCTCCATCCCAAATCCATACTTAATTCCCAATCTTTTCCATCTGCATTCTCTTATTCATCCTCCCCCATTCCCCATTCCTCTTTAATTAACGTCACTATCAAACAGCTCGATTATTTTGTTGCCACACCAATCCATTCCTCACCACCATCTCCATTTTCCTGCTCGGAGCTTGGAGAGGGGGAAGCATTCCTGATTTAGCATGGAGGAAGTCGGAATATGGGAAATGATATACATTAGAGGTTACTATGTGTGGTGAGACTTCCGAGGATAAATACGAAATAGTGAGGTCAAAGAGAAAGGAATGTGCATGTGCTGGTGAACTTGGATTAATTTGAGAAGATAGTCATGTTAAAAAGCACACGCTCCTTGAAGATATATATATATATATATATATATATATATATATATATATATATATATATATATATATATATATATATATATATATATATTGTTACGGCTGTGGAAGTTCACAGAACACCATTCAGGTTTCCCAGAGATCAGTTATGTCGATAAGTGTGTGTTCAGATTAGATTTCCCCACCGATGTCTAAAGGGCAATTGTTCGTGTCACCGGGCTGTGATCTTTGAGTCAGCCGTTATTCTTTTGCTACTTTATTTTGGCAAACAAACAATCATCTCCTCACCACCATCTCCACAACGACCACCACAATCTCCTCACCACCTCCGCCACAACCGCCAACATCTCACCACCTTCGCCATAACAAACAAGCAATCATCTCTTCAACAACATCTCCACAAACGAACAACATTGCCTCACCTTCATCTCCACAAAAGCCGCCATCTTGTTGCCAGCCACAGCGTCCTCAACGAACAGCATCTCCGCCGACAGACGCGGGGACTCCCTCACTGGGGCAGGAGCCGATGATCTCTACCACGCCCGCTTTGTCCGCGTCAGGATGGCGAGATCGAATCAAAATGACAAAAGGGGCGGAGCCAGCGGGGGGTGAAAGGTTGAGGGTAAAAGATCAAACGCACCCCCGTACCCCATAAAAGGGCGCGCTGGAACGCCAAGCCGGCAGTCAGTCTGTCGGGGTTCGGAGTCGAGTGCAGTGGAGCTTGGAGTCCGGTGGAGAGCGCCAAGGTTCGAGTCCAGTAGAGGGCTGTTGGCCGTCGGAGCGCAGCGGAGCCTGGAGTGCTGCAGAGGTTCGAGTCCAGTGGATGGCTGTTGGTCGGGTTGCAGCCAGAGAGAAGTCGCCAGCCGGCCCCGAGACGGTCCGAGCAACGCTGAGGAGTGGGCGGGCTCTTAAAAGAGCATCAACTCTTAAAAGAGCAAGGCCCGTTCGTTCCTCTGAGGCGTCGTCGGATAGGCCTGATCAACCAGGCCGCACGGCGGGGCCTGGGCCAACCGAGTCGCCGTTGCGCCAACTCCAGTGGTGACGAAACATCGAGGGTCGCCCAGCGAGTCACCAGGAGGGTGGCAGGTAACCTGCACGGTCTCGCGGAGCTCTTTCGGTCTTCACAGCTCCGCGGAACAGTAAAGGCCTACGGGTCCTGTTCTACCCTTTCCTTTCCTGGGGTTTTCTTTGCATGGAAGTTGGTGCACCTTGTCCTTTAAGTAGTGAACTGACTAAGTGTATGTAAATAATAGATAGAACGGCTGTAGGTCTTTTGTTTGCTCGCATCTTGCCCCCCTACCCCCATTCATTGCATTCATTGCCTTGCTTACGTGTGATAAATAAATGCCATTGTTTGAATATTCACCTGCTCGTTGCGTCCCTTCCTCCATTGAGCTATCGTAATTGCGTTCGGAATAAATAGGTTTTTTTTTAATTGCCGGTAAATAATCAGGTCCAACGGGGCTTGGCAATAATAAACCGCTCGGCAATCGCAAACGGAACGGGCTGCTTAAAGCGGCTCGTTTCCGTACAGGTCCCGTTGAGGTACAACCTCTCGGTAGTCTGCCCGTGCGAATAATTAGGTAAATCGACAATTCGGCGATTGACCCTGTAGCGCGGGCAGAGCATTGACAAGGTTGTGGTGTGATTAAAAACACACCCGTAGCTGGATTTCAGCGTTGATCCGGAAGTTACGACTGGATTGCTACGTTCGGTGGGCGCGCGCGGCTGCAATTAGCTAAAAGCGGTCGCCCACACGCCGGAGTGGCGGAGATCCTATATATATATATATATATATATATATATATATATATATATATATATATATATATATATATATATATATATATATATATATATATATATATATATATATATATATATATATATATACATATGCAGAAAGGAAGAGAGGGAGAAGGGATATAAAGAGAGGAATAGGGAGAGTAGGGTGAGGAGAGAAGAGGATGGGGGAGAATGAGGGAGGTGAGAGTGAGGAGGGGAAGGGAGAGTGAGGAGGGGAGGGAGAGTGAGGAGGGGTGGTGGAGAAAGGGAGGTGAGAGTAAGGAGGGATGGAGGAGAAAAAGGAGGGATGGGGGCGAGAGAGGGGGAAAACGAGTGGGGATGGGCCGAGGAGTGATGGGGAGAGAGTGAAGAGGGGATGAGAGAGCCATGCCTCACCACACATTGCAAGACACACTGGGAGGGGAGTGAGGAAGAGGGCTAAGTGGAAAGGGGAGGGAGAGAGGAGGGATGGGGGAAGGCAGCATGTTGGGAGGGGAAATGGGAAGGCAGCTTGAGGGGAGGGGAATGGAAATGTAGCATGAGGGGAGGGGAATGGGAAGGCAGCATGAAGGGAGGGGAATGAGAAGGCAACAAGAAGGGAGGGGAATGGAACGGTAGCATGAGAAGAGGGGATGGGAAGGCAGCATGAGGGACATGGAAAGGCAGTGTGAGGGGAATGGGAAGGCAGCGTGGGGGAAGGGAATGATGCAACCAGCATCCACAGGCATATGATGATGATGATGATGATGATGATGATGATGATGATGATGATGATGATGCATATGATCTGGCCCTCAAGTTTTACTCTTTTTATCCCCCACCACGTGGCGGAAGGGGGATATTGTTATCACCCGGGTCGTCCGTCCGTCGTCCGTCCGGCTGGCTGAGCGTCAACATTTATAGCTGTGAGTGCGATAACTCATAAACTGTTCGCCATATCGATTTGAAATTTGGGTCACACATGTACCACCTGAAAAGGAAGAACCCGATTGATTTCGGGCTTGGCCAGATCCAAGATAGCCGACTGGGGCGGCCATCTTGAAAAAAATGTTTTTTGTAATAAATGGAAAACCGCTTATCTGATTTCAATTATTTTTCAATGGCGGGGGATTCCCCATCTCTGATGGTATATTTTTTGTACTCTTCCTTTCCACATGCCCTTCTCATTTCTTCTTGGGACTTCCTATCCTGCTCTTCCCTTAGTCGAGGTGCCCTATAACAGCATCCGCGAAGTACAGGATGTTCCAAAAAGACCCGGAAAACTTTGATTGTTAATATTGTTGCGGTTCTCGGAACCCTATGCATCCAAGAGAGAGTGGTCCCAAGACAGTTAGTTATTCCATTAATATACTGGTAGACTGTAGATAGTCCCTTCCCTTTTGTGTAGCGGGACAACAGGGGCGTGCGTTGCGAGGGTCTCATAGCTCGGTTTGCTTACATCATTTCTTCTTCATTCCATTTCTAAGGTCATTTCTACTCTTCTTTACTGATTATTCCCGAGGTAGATCTGAGCCACGTGTGCCCTGCGCTGTGATATGGATCCTCAGCAAAGGCCAAGCAGGCACGACACCCACACCCCTCCGTAGAAAGCACAGCCTGCCAAACGCACACGCAGCGGTAATTTCCACTCAATGGTGTTTTCCACAACACAGGAAACACACCCAGCACGATGCCCCCGCTGCACTGAACGCGTATCGAGGCCGATAATAGAAAGGCAACCCCACGCCACGTTGCGTGGGATGCGAGTGGGCAAGGCGCAAGCGGCGCATTCCTTTCAACCTATTTCTGGACTAATTATATCGATCGGGTTTCGCCCCGCACACACGATAGCAGAATCGGGCAAACGCGAGTGCTGGCCACGTGTGTAATGGCAGATCCATGCGCACTGTACGGAGCGTGCTCGAAGGCAGACCCGCTCGCGACTTTATCGTACAGAGCAGGGCACGAATGTGCCGCTCACGACACTTTGTTATTGTCTAGAGCAGGGCATGAATGTACCGCCCACTACACTTTATCATGCAGAGCGAGGCACGAATGGACACCTCACTGTGTGTGCATGGGTTCACCATAACATCTTACCTTCTCACCTCTACGGACAGCGAAGCTGCAATCGGGCAGAGGCATATTGTGCAGCTCGAGCCACATGGCGCACACGGACCGGGCGCGTTGGCCAGCGCTGGTCGGGGGCCCAAGCGGGCGTGCGGGACCGACGCTGCCCTCGGCCGGTCATCAGGGCACGGCCTGGGGGTTCTTGAAAGGCAAGTCATGGCGCGGAGTTCGGTGTGGGCGATTCATATCATGTCGTGGGGTCGGAGCGGGACATCTTTGCGGCGTAGGGTCACCTTGCCGGATGTGGAATGTTGCTGCTTCCGGCCATCGCGGCCGGGCCACGCAGGGGGTCAGGTCCAATCAGAGCACCCGATTCGGGTGACGTCATCGAGTTTTAGGGTGGCCCCCTGCCCCGCGCCGCGGGGCCTATAAAGGTCCGAGCAGGTCCTTCTTTGTCTCTCTGCTGCCTTGCCTCACCTTCCGCTCAAGATGGACCTCGATTCCGCCTTCTGTCAGCATCACTTCGACTCCGGCTTCTGTCGTCATCGCTGGGCTCCTCCTCCTCTTCTCCGCCCACACGATGCTGACTCCATCCTCCCAACTCAAGCCCCTCCTTCATGCCCACGGTCTCGATGCGATCTACCCGAAGCAGGAGACGACGCGCCAGCTGTCAGAGAGGTACCGCACCATGGAGCTTTCCCCCCAAACATATTGGTGGTGCATTCAGGGACTGCGTATCAATTATACAAAGGTACCGAGAGACCGTAGCCTCAACTCCTCTCCTGTCTTGCCTCAATCCCTCTTCATCGGGTTTTCTGTGTCTGTGTGTGTGTCCTGGCGCCTGTCTATGTAAGTAAGCCTGCAGAAGATTGTTTTTATTATTATCTTGCCAAAACGAAGTTTTTGCAAGATATGTTAGTCAGCTTGTATGTTTTTTTTATTTTTATTTTTTGTTGGTCTGTAATCACGTATAAAAAATTCTGCAGAGCACAGTTATCATCGGAAATTTTTGTAACTTCGCATATCAGAGGCCTATAGAGGTCCCTTTCAGCGCATAAAATTTTGAAGGTCAAGGTCAAAGGTCAAGGTCACTTTGTCGCAAATCAGGGGAGTCGACGAAACCCTTATTTTTTGAGTAATTTTGATCGGATCGTCTTCAAACTTCATGGGAATATAGTTCATGGTCTGGCGCTCAGCTGATTAATTTTTGGTGGCGATTGGCCTTGACCTTCATGGTTAGCGCCTCAGGTCAAACATATTTGACCCCAAGGTCAAATTTTCAAGTTTTAGGAACCATATCGTGTAGTACCTCAAATTGAACACCTCGATGAGTGCTTTCTAGATATGTCAAGCTTGAGACATTATGACGTCATTTGGTGACGTTATGAGGCAAAAGCATATTTTTCATGGTTACTCTGTAGAACAATTCTCATCGGAATCTCTCGTAGGCAGATATTCCTCAAGGAGTCGCTCCTGGTGGATAGCAGCTCTGTTCACCTCAGTGTGACCTTAAATAAGTCACACGTGGTCACCTTTTGGCAAGATACGGGTCACCCTGCGGGTGACATTGGTTTATTTTCTGGTTAGGTCTGCTCTGCGTCCACTTTTATAAGTTGCTTGTTTATTGTGTAACCCCACCTCTCTCCCCTATCTCTGCACAACCCACCCCAATAAATCTCTTGATCGTACCACATACATTTCCTCGCCCATTGTAAATAAATCATTATTAGGAATGTTCCCTGCTTGTTTTTGTCTTTTCCTTCATTGATCCAGCATGGTCCGAATCCTAGCTTAGCCAGGACTTTATTCCCAGCAATCCGTTCCTTTTAGCCAGTACGTCCTGGGCAGTGTCGCTCGGCTGCATCCGATCCGGTTAAGTGATACGGTCCGGTAGAGTGATCCGGTTTGGACAAAGCGTACCGAGAGCGTGTTTCCCGGTAATTAAATCACGTGGTTATTTTTAGGGAACCGGATTAACTAGACTGAGGACTCACCGTCACGTGGTTGAGATATTGGCGTCCACGGTCAGTTAAGCGACTCGCTGCGTCATGGAACAATTTCGGGGAGTCTGGCGGGAGCCGAGAACCCCCCCCCCCTCTAGTGGTCTTCTCACCCGACCTCTGGCCCGCAACAATATATTTAGAACCACAAATGATACAATGATACCAGGCCCGTTGCCAGGGCTCAGTATTAAGGGGGGCATATGAACTGTATGGTGGGGGGGCACAATTATTATATTTAATATTTTTGATAACCCGGTATACTATTGTATTCATGCAGCATTGACGCATCTATCCTGAGGTTTACGTCGCATACTAACCAAATTGATCTCAGCTAGATTTAATATGTTCCGATGTTTTTGGCCTAAAATTATTCGAATGCAGGAGAGCCGCAACAAACTGGCACATTCACAATGCAAATATTCAATGATTAGACAATTAGCACCAATTCAGGTGCACTTATACAAGGTGTTGTCAATAATTGGCATTATAAAATCAATATACCAGAGATACAATGACTAAACGGGGAAGGTTGGCACCAGAATCAGTGCACTTTCAAATAAGATACAGTCGGCTATGAGCTGCGATCATCACGTAAAACTATCAACAGCAAATACGACCAGCCTGAAGATACCACAAGGTCCGCATTTAAAGCAGTCAATTACACAGAGGTAAGGTTATGCACAAAGCACTAGATATGGGATATGCAAAGCACCAAACACAATATTTAACTTAAACATCAGAAATACAAAGCAGCTGACCACGGCGGGTGCTGACCACGACCACACTGCAACCACAACCACACACGCATCACCAGCAGTCACACACACAATCTGAACTCCTCGTATAGTTTTTATACCGCTGTACTCACTGTCAGAAGAGCTGCAGGCGACTTGTCTCGGTGTGGAATCTTCTGAGGACCTTCTCCTTCCATTCATTCAGGCATTTACGTGTGAGGTCTCTCTCGAAGGCCAGCCGTACCAGCTGTACCAGTTGTGCCTTGCGTGCATGGCACATGGACCGTCGATGGTCAGTGAAGACATTCCTCAATGTTGAGAATGAGTTTTCACACATGGCAGTGGACGCACCAAATGTTAGTCCAAGTCTCATAGCAGTCACTACACTTGGCATGGCTTCCAGCGTTTTGTGGTATGTTGAGAGGAGTTTTTGTGTTGTCCATCTCTCGTTTGGCTGCTTTTCTGTCTGTGAGCGAATAAACTGCTTTGCAACCACACACTCTGTTTCACTGATGGTTGACTTTGTTAATGTCATGATGTGCTGGAGCAAGTGGGGATCCAAAAACGTGCCATTTTCAGGATTCAAGGCAGCGAGTGAACGGGCGAGTTGTGTGTTGCGCTCACTGAAGCGCTGAGCGATCTCGCCAAGCACAGTGTCAATTGCGCTGTAAAAAACCAACTGCAGTTCCATCTTGTCATTGTCGTTTTGTCCTGTCGTCTCCAAAACTACAAACCGTTCCAAGTTCTTATTCGTTGTGAGTCTCCGTTTTGGTGGTGCAGGTGTAGAAGTGCGAGCATTGTTGGCCTTGTTCCACAGATCAGTGAACTCATCCTCAGAGCGGAGTTTCTTCACGCACTCTGTAGCACTCGCCACCAGTTCCAACTCCGTTAGCAAGTCCATGTCCTCTGCCCGCAAGAGTCAGTTAGGGCCATCTAACAACATCAGCAGTTTTTGTACAAAGATAGCAATGAACATGAAGGCAGGCCCAGAGACTTCCCCCAAAGCCCAATAGCCTCCATCCTCATCTCTACACCGTAGGCACGCTCTGCATCAATCTCCGACAATAAGGATGTGATATCCTTCAAAGATCCTGTGATCACAGACACGGTGGCTAAATGTCCCGTCCACCTTTGATTAAGAAGTCGTTTTAACCGCTCACCTTTATACTGTGCAGCAACAGTGGGCTTTCTGAAGAATTTGTACAGGCAACAACAAACCTCGAGGAAGTTGGTGACAGCTTTCTCTGCTGCCAGTGCGTGGATAACTACCAGATGGAGTTGATGATTTAAGCAATGCACATCGGGGATTTCTCTTTCCAATATCTCTTGCAACAACTTTTGCACCCACCGTGCTTCCCAGCCATTACCGAAGCCCCGTCGTACACCTGACTTAATATTTTGACGTGTCAAGTCCTGTTTTTGTCAGCTCTGCAATTATTAGGTCCGTCAATGTTTTTGCATCTCCAGCGTCGGCTGTAGCTATTGTGAGTAGATGCTCTGTTGCTTCATTTGATGCCGATACAAAGCGAATGATGATTGATATGTTCTCACATTCAGTGGGGTCCCTCGTCCCATCCACCTTGATGGTAAACCACGATGTGCCGACTTCTTCCACGAAGGCATCCGTCACAATATTACTCAATGTGCAGATCAGTTCATTCTGCATTTCCGGACTAGTATAGCTTGCGTTTCGTGTGATATTCTTTATTATTTTGGCTCACTCGGTGTCTTTTTTGAGTGTGCAGTTTAAAAGCGAGAGAAAGAGCCCACTGTGCCCATCTGTAATTATCAAGGCTCCCTCTAAAAGGTATCTGATTTTCGGCGAGAAATCCCACAACATCGATAAGAGCAGACACATAGTACCGGTTTCTATTTAGCTGGTCAGCATTGAGGAGTGTGGAAATCTCCTAACCACAATCGATGCGCCTCTCATTCTCCTTCCACCTCAAAACACAAGTTGAATGTTCCTTTGAAGTTGCGTGTTTGTGAAACCCCCTGCCTTTCTCAACGGCATGTTTCCAATTCCGGTGGCCTCGCACTGTGAAAGTAGAGTCCACTGGGCCGCGTGCAGGGTTAAACTTACTAAATGGATAGCACAATGCTGCATATGTCTGCACACTGTTTTCCAGCCATTCATTAGTCTGGTACCACGAGGACACAAACGAGTGACTCTTGTTCTGCAACAGATGGCCAGGGTACCGCTGTATACCAACTTGATTAGGTCTCTCACTTCCAAGATCATCGGGAAGCGGCTTGACAGTCACACCCGGTCCCGAGGCCACCGCCGAGCGTGGCAACTCGGCTGCTTGCGCTGGGGCTCCAGCCGCAGGGCTAACGTTGCTGGCTTGGCCAGGTTGGCCAGCTTCTGTCAGTATTTCATCGACATGATCGTCTCCTCCTCCAACAACATATCTTTCATCATCTTCTTCATTTTCGTCGCTTGCATTTTTTCCTTTTCTGAGCCATTTTCGTATATCCATCATCCACGTCTTTTTCTCCTGCTGCGAGCTCGTGCTCTGTGATTCGTTCCTCGTGACTCGCGTCACTAATCTCACGACTCGCCAGATTTGACGGTTGATGGTTTTATTTATTAAATGATCCATGCATCAAAAACAGGTTTTATCTGCATAATTTCAAATGTAAGCACGATTGTAAACACACAGATTTTTAATTTTTATTATAAAATTACTTTTGTAAGATGGAGGGTTGACGGGTTGTGAAGGTCACGTGGTGCACGTGCACTTCATCTTTAACTAGAACGGGCACTCATAGAGCGCATACCTTCGCCGCCACTACTTTTTTTGTTCTTGGTATGAGTGTGGGGAACTGGTTTCATATGAATGGTCTTATGACACAAACCACATATCTATAATGTCATGACCCCCCCGACTTTCGGGGGCTACGGACTAAACAACAATCAACTCACGTTGTTTTGGCGAGTCTTCACTCGCAAGCTCGGTGAATACAACGTTTCAACAAGAGAAGGTAATCTCGTTTGATGCTGGTTTCATGCAAATCGAATAAGAATTGACTAAGTTATGCCAAAAACCGCATATTTTTCAAGGGCGTGACCCCCCTCCACCCCCGACATTTTACCCCAACCGGTGAGAAGTGTTGTGATGTCATTGTGTCACAAGATTGGGCATTAAATTCTGAACATTTTGGTGCTGGGTTCATGTAAAGCGGACAAGAATTGACCGCGTTATGACAAAAACCGCATATTTTTCAAGGTCGTGACCCCCCTGACCTTTGACCCCTAACCGGTAACAAGAGTATGGGCGTCATTGTGTCATATTGCATGTCACAAGATGAGGCGTTGAATTCTGAACATTTTGGCGTTAGTTGCATGCAAATTGAATAAAAACTGACCGTGTTATCGTAAAAAGACGATTTTGACCTTTTCGTGACCTTGGCCTTGACCTTTGACCCGAACGATCCCAAAATCTAATCGAATGCTTCCTGGCTAATAATCAATCATCCCACCAAATTTCATACAATTCGGTTTAATACTTTTTGAGTTATACGAATCACAAGATTACAAATAAATAAATAAACAAATAAATAAATAAATACACGCCGACCAAAACATAACCTTTCGCAGAATGCGAAGGTAATGATGTAAATTTATGTCTTTTCCTTAATCATATTATCATATTATGACTATATTACATTTATACCTAACTTACAACCAATCAGGTGACCTGCTCAATTTGGGTCTCCATCTCGAAAACGCTGATTGGCTATTCCTAAAAACGAAATGATCCACGATATATATATATATATATATATATATATATATATATATATATATATATATATATATATATATATATATATATATATATATATATATATATATATATATATATATATATATATATATATATATATATATATATATATAACCACCCACAACATCGACATTCGACACGAGGTCTTGGCTGCTGGCGTTGGTGCTTGCGTTATTATCTTTTATCTTGTAGGCTTGGACTGTATTGTCTTGCCAATTGCTCTTGGAGATGCGCTGGGAAGTGCACACTTATCTCTTGACTTATTCAAAGAAGGAAATTATTAAAGAACAGTTTATCCAAGAAGGCCTTATTATTCACCACGTTGAACATCTGGAATAAGGGTTTTAGTTCACACAGGTGAACTCTTAAACAGCAAGGACATCACAGTGGGCGCTCGTCCTTAAACACTAAGTTGTTCACAGAGTACAACAGGGCATAAATGGGTGGTGTACAAGTGGGGGGCACCAGATGCGCCATGGGGGGCATTGCACCCAAATTCCCTCCCCCCCCCTAGCGACGGGCCTGAATGATACCCTTTAGTTTATATGATACAGAAACTCATAAAGTTTTGTGCACGCCATCATTACACTTCAATGTGAGCTCCGTTTGTCGCATGCAGGACCTCAAGGCGGGACTCAAGTTCTTGCCATGTTTGGCTCAGCATGTTTGCATCCACCAGTGCACATGCAGCTGTGATCTGAGAATGAAGATCCTGCTGCAGGTTCGCCACTTTGGTGTTGGAGACACCATCTTTGACAAGCCCCCACAGAAAAATATCAAGGGGGGTTATGTCTGATGATCATGGGGGTCAGGCGGTTGGTCCTTCTTGGCCAATCCAGTGACCTGGAAATATGTCATTCAGGACGGCTCGAACGACGAAGGCCCATTGAGGGGGAGTGCCGTCCTGTTGAAAAATGATATCGGGTTGCAGGTCTTCAATCTGCGAGAAGGCGAATCCTTCCAACATGTTCATGCAAATTGTTGAGGTTACTGTCTCCTCCACAAAGAAAAACGGACCCACCAGGTGGCCATGGAGAAGGCCACACCACATATTGACCTTTGGACTGTTGTGTACGTGTTCAATGACCACAGAAGGGGTTTTCAGAGCCCCAGATCCTCACATTGTGCCAGATGACCTTCCCCGAAACATGAAAGCAAGCTTCGTCTGTGAACATGCCCTTTTTCAGGTAATCTTCATCATCCTCTATATACGACTGAGCATTTCCAATGCAAACTCCTTACGTTTGGGTCCGTCATTTGGTTTGAGTTCCTGCAGAATCTACAACTTATCAGCATGGAGCTTCAGTGTTTTTTATTCAAAATCCTGTGTCCAGTGGTGGTCGGTTGTCCCAGTTCTCTGGATGAGCATCAAGTTGATTTTCAGGGACTTTGTTGAAATGATTCACGCACCCGTTCAACGTCCACTGCACTTGTGCTTGATCGACCGGTACGTTTCTGTTTCTGACAACTTCCAGTCTCCTTAGACCTCTTGTACCACTCTCTGATACTAGTCTGCGGTGGCAGATTCCTTCCACATGTTGTGCAGAAATTACGCTGAACTTGCCTGACGGATCTCGTCTCGATGAACCATTTGACGCGCTGAGCTTTCCCCTGTGGAGTCGCCATTTTCTTGCGCATTAAACCACCAGACCTGAAAATAACGAAAACTTCATACGAGTTTCTGAATCATAAAACAAGGGTTTTTATTGTATCATTTGTGGTACTAAATATATTAACAGCCAAAGTTGTCCGGGTCTTTTTGGAACACTCTCCCCTTTGCCATCGTCACTGTCCCAAACCTAAAAATTAATCAGAATCTTCACATCACTTCCTTGTCGAATATCTTCTTGACTATAAATCCCCGATTCATTCCTCCATGCTAGTTAGAGTATTTTGACAAAATGCTGCCATCTGAGGGGCAGGACCAATCAATCCTGATGTTTAAGTGACTCTCTTACGTGACGTTGTTGGGGAGGTAGAAATAGAAACTCGTATGGATTATGTATTTTTGTTACTTTTGCACATACGCAGCACTCACTCATCCTCTAATCTTATACAATGGTGTGTTTTTTGGTGTCATTGACCTTTGATAACAATCTATGTTCTGTTTTGTTTGGAGTGATTAATTGAATGAGAATAAATCTGAATGACATCAATACGTAGGGTAAATTAGTGAAGAAAACTCATTGTGTGTGTGTTTTTTTTTTTTCTTCTCCTCTGCAGACACACGAAGTGTGGAGTCATGGAAGAACAACCAGAGCCAGATCTAACCTATGTGACAGAACGTATACTTGCTGTGTTGCTCCCACAACATAGTCACAGTTATGCAACCACCAGGACAGAAACCAACACCACATCTCCATCAATCACGAACAACTCCATCTCGCACCGTCAGATGGCTGAGCTTGCCTCAATGTTGCGCTCCAAGCATGGGAACAATTACCTGGTGAGTGGGAGAGTGAGCCACTCCTCATTTGTATTATATGATGAGCCACATGTCGTGTGTGTGTGTGTGTGTGTTTATGTTTATGTTTACACTATATATATGCATACATACATACATACATACATACATGTTGTGGTTGGGACAATACATCATTCAGCGACACATCACGGCCAACCAATCGATCAAACAAAGCCCAAGTAAACTCTCCTCCCCAATTTTTTTAACAAACAGGAAAGAGAGTCCTCCTCAGACGACGTTTCGCTTGCGGTCCGTAAGTCTTCTTTCGCCAAGAGTCACAGCTCACCACGCGCAGCCATTTACAGTGAACCACTTCCGGTCACGTGTGCAAGCATGTGCACATCTTTTGGTTATCAGAATGTGGAAATGCCAATCATCAATGGATTGGCACTGATTCCTGGTCATTATTGTTATTATTATTATTATTATTATTATTATTATTATTATTATCAAGTCTGGTGTTGTAATCATGCGTTTGCACATGCAGAGTTGGCTGTGGGGTATTCCAATGAAAGACAACAAATATCAGTGATGTTATCCATTATCACTTATAAGTGATAACACAATAATTATTTTTATTTATTTTTATTAACACAATAATTATTTTATTTAACACATTATCACAATAATTATTGAGCCCCTTCTACCATCTTACTTGTGTTATAACATGAGACAGGGACACCATCAGAAGCATTGTGGGAAACGTAGAGAGGAGAAGAAGTATAATAAGTAGAAGAAGCAGCAGAGCGAGGCTTGGGTGCAGCCTCTGACTCACCCTGCACGAACTGGCAGGCTCACACTCATCCCAAAGTGAAGGGAAGGGAAGGAAGAGACACGGCATGCGATATGAAGGGAGAGACACGGCATATGCAGTGTAGACTTAGAGAAAATGGTGTGAGGTGTGAAACAGTGCCTCGTCCTGACGGATCAAGAGGCAAATTGTTCATCGCCCTTGGTAATCGTGATCTCTTTTGGGTGTCTCAAGTGGACATATTAAAGGTTCTTCGAGGAAAGCAAGATAAAGAGTGCGCAAGTCAGTGATGGAGCTATTGTCACGGACCAAGGACCTCATGGCATTCCTGTTCTCGGGCCTCAGCACGTATTCGTTTCACCACGTTGCAGTGAGCCATATGCCAGACCATCATCTCCAAAAGAGAGTATTTTTCTGTGGACTAGTCATTGTAACTCGTCAGCATTAGAGATGGCACAGATGGCTACCGTGTCACCCATTGTCGTAAGTGATAGGGACGTATTGGATTGTATAAGTATGTATGTATTTGTGCATGTGTGTGTTTATATATATAGATATTGATATATAGATAGATATATGTATGTATATATGGACCAGGAATTTGAAAAGAAAACTGATCATAAATCTAATTTTTTTCAATTGTTTTGTTAATCTCAGGTTCTGAACCTTTCTGGCTCACAGCAAGAATCAGAAAAGCTCCATCCACAGGTGAGAACCATCGCAAGCAACGTATGGACACTAAGAAACTGTACATCAGATTAATTCAAAGAAAGTAATTGGTGAAGTTAAATTAACAAGTGACACATTTGAATTCTCCCCATACTCACCATTCACACACCCACTAACCCAAAAATTCACGACTGCTCACCTCCTACTTTCACGGAACAACGGAAGCTCAGGAATGTGCCGGGAGGAACACGCACACCACCCTGCTGCTTTTCACGGATCACAATTTGCTCGAGGCCTACCCCCTGAGCCCCCAAAGTGTTCTCCAGAGGTTCTGATACATTCTTACGATTTACAAGGCTCTCGCAGGGCAGGAATAGTTACGACTTAGACATGTGTAGGGCTTAGACGATTATTCTAAGCACACCGTGAGCATTCAGCATAGACTTCAAGAAAGATGTGAAAAAAAAACCTGTTATCATAAAAATGCACCGAATGTTCAAACTGTGTTGTCTCAACTGTTGGGGAAAAAAAAATGATTATAGTGTCCAATGTTCACTTCGTATCTCATAATTGTTTGTAGGGATTGTGAAAGTGTCGTTGCATAAATGTGTGATTTCGACGAGAATGGGGGAATGAGTTATTTATTTACTGCATCATTATTATTACCTCTGCCACCGAAGGTGGGCGGAGGTTATGTCTTCACCCCTGTCTGTCTGTCGTCTGTCTGTCTGTCTCTGTGTGTTTGGCTGTAATCATGACATCTCAAAAAGTTGTGGACGAGTTATGACAAAACTTGGTGGATGAGTTGGGTAGGTGACAAGAACAAGCCAATTTGATTTGATTGAAGACCGGATCCAAATCTAGCCTATCAGTGGGATACAAAATGTAAACTGTTCAGCCTGGCAGATATGTGCGCTCTACCGAGTGCCACTCGAGTTATGAGTCCCCTTCCAGTTTCGCTGGAGGGGACTCCAGGTTTGCTTTCCGTATGTCTGTGCTTCTGTCCATCAATCTCACCTGTGGTTTTTTTTCAAAAAAAAAATTCCACATCCTTTAACATATTCAACTTAACCTTGGTACATGGCTTTATTTTGATAAGTTGCAGAACAAGTTCAAGTTTCAGGTGTTCCGTCAGTTTTTCACAGTTATGCCTTTTTTAGACTTCAAAAACATCACATGATGCATGGGTAAGTGTTCGGCTGCCCTGACTCCACCCACTGCTTCACCCCATTTGCTGGATAGCCGACCTGACTCCACCCTAACAAAATCACGTGCTACCATTGTATGATGCAACAAAGATCCTCAAGCAAAAGGCCTGGGTGTTCGTCGATGGCCCAGTGCAATCAGAATGATCCCAGGTGTAGAACCACGATGCATTTTGCATGCAAATAAGCCGTACGCATATTTTTGCTTCATGTGTGTACATTTGGTTATCTTTAATATGAAATCGGCAAAGCCGAGAAATGAGCAAAACACAGTGGGTTAAAGAGTTTCTTCTTCTTCTTCATTTTGGTTCCGGTGTCGGCTCGAGCATGCGTTAAACGCAAACATATTTTTTTATCTGTTGAACATTCATTGGGACCGGTAGCGGACATGTATTGCAAAGCAATTCTCACTCTTGTTGTTCTGATTTTCATGATAACTTGCAGAGTACCCGCCACACGGGCGATCTTATTCCAAGCACGCAACACGTTCTTCTGATACATGCCGTAACTTGGGCAGTGTTTCGGCAACTCACAGCTCTATCGGCAAATTTATTTATTTTTAACCCAGGTTACGTGCTTGAAGCTAAAACATACCTACTGCTTATAATTCAAAACACCTGATTGCACTGGAATATGTGGGGACAAGAATATTGTGCTGTAAATGTTGGAGACTTGTAATACCCTCCCCCACCTCGAGGCGGTGCTACATGATGCACATTTACAGAGAGCATTTGCACACCCCCCCCCCCTCACCCCCAAAGAGCATCAGCAAAGATTTTTTTTAAAAAAACACCCCTATGCATGAATTGTGGTCATGCTGATCCTCTGTAGCAGGTCTGGATGTAATTGGCCCAGAACTGTAGGAGGGTTAGCACAACAAACAAACACACAAACACCGGGCTGTGAATGATAGTGAGGATTACTCGCTGTTCACCTTTTGCCTGCAAGTCGGCGGAAGCACTGCCTAACCCCACATCCCAAAATACACTTTTGTGTATTTTCACCTACAGTATGTATATGTATATGTGTATGTATATGTATGCAGATTTACAAACCAACACTACTATAATTGTAGTGCAAGATGTAACAGATCGGTCGCCAATGACGGCTGAACCAGTATACTGTGAAATATATAAATATATATATGCAGATGTACCTCTGCCTGCCCCCATTGTTGTCCTCCCCAAGTAAAATTAAGTCAATTAGCTCATAGATTGATCAAATACAGCGTTGATGAAGTGGTGGACATGATCAACCAAATGGTTTCCTCCTGCGTTAAAGTACCTTGTAGATCCTTATCCAGCTGTATTTGGTGTGTCTAACAATGTGGTTATATTCTTCCCTAAAGCTAATTTTCTTCCATACATAGACACCTCGATGACAATTAGTCGATTCGTCATGATTATTTATAAATA
Organism: Eptatretus burgeri; assembly: GCF_056783735.1. Classification (NCBI taxonomy): domain Eukaryota; kingdom Metazoa; phylum Chordata; class Myxini; order Myxiniformes; family Myxinidae; genus Eptatretus; species Eptatretus burgeri. The sequence goes on from NC_140964.1 coordinate 139,923,361, forward strand.
TACAAATCTTATGGGTCATCCCATTAACACGGGGTCGTAATTATGAATCAGAAACATGGCTTTGAGCCAAATGGAATTTATTGACGCACATCACATTTTCCAGGACGACATGGCACCATGAGACTTTGCCGAAGACCTTCATTGAGCATTCTTTGTTGTTTGATATTCATGATGCTGTTTGTTGTTGTTGTTGTTGTGGTGGTGGTGGTTGGCGGTGCAGGTGCAGGAGTATGCATGGCCAGCTCAGCATGCGCCCCCTCTGGATGTCCTGTGCAGCGTGTGCAAAGCCATGGACTCCTGGCTGCATTCGGACCCCAAGCACATCACCGTAATACAGACTAAGGTTTGTGCATGCCATTGCTGAATTTGTATCGGCATTGGATGTCCAGCCATTCACACACAGGCTTCTTGCTACTCCCCTTCGTCATCTTGCTAAAATTAACAACTAATCCAACGTAAAAGTTTTCAAATGGCTTGGTGGATTGTTACCTCGTCTGTGGCTTGCATGTGTATCATTGATGAGACGCAACGTGTGTTCACCATGCAGGGAAGCAAGGGCCAGCTGGGTGTCGTCATTGCGGCCTACATGTACTACAATAGCATCTGTGCCTGGTGAGTCAATGCAACCTCGGCACACCTCTTTTTCGTTACTCACATTTCCTCCCTTGGTGGGGAAATAAGCAAAGTTTCGGAAAATGCAGAACCTCGGTTTAATCCCATCAAGTACCGAACACAAGATGTGGAAATCAA
>NC_140964.1:139929110-140036610 GCF_056783735.1 Eptatretus burgeri
ATGGGATGAAACTTTGCCACCATGGCACCCGTAACAGGAATGGCATGTCCAGTGTCCACATACCCGCGGAGAGTCCATACAGATCCAAATCTACCCATATGTACCAGGTCCCTGTGTGCTGTATACGTACCTCTACGTTGTAGTAACTGTCGACTGTACATCCCGATCAGGACACAAACTGCACAGTTCGGTAAGTGGCTTAAGCACTCAGGTAAGCACTCCAATGGAACGTCTGGCTTGGCGAGCGATTCCCAATTGCCGCCGATACAACTATGCACCTGGAAAACGCCCACGCAGTGTCAGAATTGGACAAATCAACACTTTTTTCCAGAGTCGGAACTGCTGATACTTTCATATCTGGAGCTTACATTTAGTAATTCTGCTTAGTTTAAGAGATTCTCTCGGTTATTCATATGCACAATTTAAATATAGCCACGAACACTGGTGTCTCCAGGAATTTATAAGCATTGCAATATACCCAGCGATTCGTAGCTTGGATGAACAGGCATTCGATAATATAAGTGAGGAAAGTGGAAAATAAAAACTTTATCGTTAAGAAATCGTTGCGAGCTGTTCCACGTTAAAAGCATGGTTGAGCAGGCCAAAAAACATGGTGGCTTCAGACCCCAGCGAGGTTATCCAGGAAACGCCTTAAGACCCCAGACATCGAGGAGGCCGAGGATCTTGAAGGATATAATTTAATAAGGCTGTTAATTATCTTCAAAAGGGATGTTTTAATTAACCCAAACACCCAATTTTCACTCCTTGGAGTTTTCTTAGTATGCAGGCAAAGTTTCAGGCTGATAGGTTTCATGGTTTTGGAGTTTTGGAGGACACACACGCACATGCGCACACACACACACACACACACGCACACACATTGCCTTTTATTAGTAATTTATTCTCTTTTTCCGCCAAGGGAGGGGGCATGGGCTTGATTAAAAAAACACACAACATCAACCACACAACACCCCTTGACGAGACCCCCACCAACAGCACTCAGTCCACATGCACACAATCACCCATCAATGCTCAAACTACCTAAAAGTCTTGTCAACATCCCGAAACCCCTCCATCTCCATAACTTCCAGGTATCCTATCTAATTCTAATTTAAACTTCTCGACGGTTTCTGCTGCCACCACATTTCTCGGGAGACAATTCCACGCATTAACTACTCTCTGAGTGAAAGTTCCCTGCCTGCTTGCCTCCCATATCTATGACCACCCCCAGATCCTTCTCCTGTGTGACACTCTCCAAAATTACCCCTTACATCCTGTAATCTCTATTTTCATTGTTCTTTCCCATCCCCACCACCTTACACTTGCTCAGGCTAAATTCCATCTGCCAATCTTTTGCCCAATCCATACAAGTGTCAATACTCTCTTGTATCCGTTCACCACCCCCTCTTCTATCCACCTTACCTCCAAGCTTTGTGTCATCTGCAAATTTGGAAAACTTACTCTTCACCCCACTATCCAAATCGTTGATGTAAATAATGAATAGTAATGGTCCGAGTACTGATCCCTGAGGTGCCCCGCTACTTACATCCTCCCACTCACAGCCACTCCTTTCTTAAATAGTGATGTTACATTTGCGACTCTCCAATCCTCCGGTACCTGTCCTGACTCCAGTGAGCTATTGAAAATATCCGTTAACATCTCGCTTACCTGCTCGGCCACCTCCATCGATACTCTCAGGTGCATACTATCTGGACCCGGAGCCTTATCTACTCTTAGATTACCGAGCTGTTCCTTTACTTCCTCCACTCCAACCTGGATCACCTGTAAAAGCCCTTCCTCACCTCCTCGATAGATACTCTCAGCTATTGGCAATTCTTGTGTAAAAGTTGAAGCAAGATACCTGTTTAATAAGCCTGCAATCTCACTTTCCTCATGAACCACTCTCACGGTGCTATTCCTCAAGGGGCCCACACTGGTTCTCACCTGTTCTTTTCCCCTGATATACTTAAAGAACGCGTCGCTAGTTGAGCACATTTCGAACTTCAAACCGATGTTCATGAATCCGGCCACAGCAAAGTTGCATTGGGTCGGCCACGTGTGTCTGGACGATAACCAATTGCCAAGATAAAAAAATTTTCTTTTCTGAAATTGGCACTGGTCGTCGTAGTTGTGACGGTCAATGTCTACGCTATAAAGACCATCTCAAAATAATTTTGAAAAAAATATGAAGTTAATGTTTCCACGTCGGGAGAATCTTGTCGCCGTCGTAACAATTGGAAATAGTTGTGTGAAAATGGCATTGCGAAAATGATCGACAAGCAAAATTATATTATCGATCAATGCAGTCTTGATAGACCTTTTCACCCAGTGACTTCCCTGCTTAATCTCTGCTCAATCCCTCCTACTCTTTGGAATTATTTGTTGTCACCTAATGATTGCACAAATTGGCTTTATCCTGTCATCGGAATGCAAATGAGGATTAAATTAATGTGCTTCACGAGGATTTACAACGAATTTACTGCAGGACGAGGCCATTGGGCCCATCAAATTCTGAAATGATGCCACCATCTTTGTACTCCCCCATCCCCACTACTTCCAGATACGTATCCAACTCAGTTTTTGAACTATCAACTGAATCTACTGCTACTACCCTTGCAGAGAGACTATTCCATGCATTCCCCACTCTCTGAGTGAAAGACCCTTGCCTTACTGCTGTCATGACTTTCTTCTTCTAAACTTTTAAACTGTGCCCCCTTGACTTGTCAGTGACCACTCTGCTGAAAAAAAACCCCCTTCTGCCCTTATTTTGTCTCACCCCTTCATGTCAGACATCTCTTTCAGATCCCCTTGTAATTGCCTCCTTTCTAGTGCATGGAGTCCTTTCTCTTTCAGCCACTCCTCATGGCTTAGTCGAGCTGGACCCGGAATCGATGTAATTGCTCCGCAGTCGACACTGACGCCTCTCTGTGGCAGCTACTTAGCTCCTCGGATATGGTGACAAAAACTGAATGCAGTATTCCAGACGAGGCATCACTAAATTCCTTTACACACTTATCACTACCTCTTTTGATTTGTAAACCCCCCCCCCTTATTAATACAACCTAAATCCTGTTTGCTTTACTTTTAGCTGCTTGACACTGTGATGTCTGTTCCCCCCCCCCCCCTCCGTATCTATGATCAACCCCAGATCCTTCTCCTTTGTGACACACTCCAAGTTTGCCCCTTGTATCATGCGATCTCCATTTTTATTATTCTTACCCATCACCAGCACCTTCAATTCCTTCATGTTGAACTCCATCTGCAAATCTTTTTGCCCGATCTAGTGATGAGTCCAGATTTTGTGTCATCTGCAGATTTCGAAGGCAGACTCGTAACCCATTATTATCCGTCCGATTGATGTAAGCAATGAATAATAATGGTCCGAGTACTGACCCCCTCAGGTACCCCACTACTTACATCCTCCCACTCATAGCCACTCTTTGCTTCCTACCACTAATCCAGTGTCCATTCAAGTTAGTTGCTCCACCAGCGACTCCACAAGCTCTCACCTGAGTTAACCTCTTGTGAGGTCCCTTCTCAAATCCTTTTTGTTTTTTTCAATAGTCTAGATAAACGCAGGTCAACTCGGACAGCACTGCTGATTGATGACCTGAACGTCCCAAACTAATCAAAAAGACATGAGCTCTGCCAGGAGGGCAAAGGTACAGAAGCGAGGTCTGGATAGGTAGTTTGATTGTGGGATCAATGCAGGGTAGAGGAGTCGAGTTGGTGGAGGTGATGCAGAGAAGGAGATTGGAAGTGTTGTGCGTGCAGAAGACCAAATGGAAAGGGGACAGGGAGAGGCGGTAGGTCAGATGATTAAAACTGTTGCACGCGGGAGCGGATAGAAGGAGTAATGGCCTGGGAATAATAATATAGGAAGAAATCAGCAAGCAGGTGGTCAGAGTGGAAAGATGGGAGGTACGGATAGTTATGGAATGGTTGGTGATATGGAGGCAAAAGGTATGTGTTATTTTGGTTTATGGACCAGCACAGTATCTCAAAACGTTATGGACGGGTTCGGACGAAAATTGGTGGACAGGTTGGGTGTGTGACCAGGATGAAATCATTCGATTTTGGTGAAGATCCAGAGCTGCATCCAGATCCAAGAGATTTATTATTATTTTATTTTTTTAAAGTGATTCTTCACCATTGAGAGATGGGGCCAAAAATGATACATAACATGATATTTCAAAACTGTGTGATGGATAATGCCTAAACTTAATGGATGAGTTGGGTTGATAACAAGAACAAGCCAAATCAGTTTTGGTTAAGTGAGGATGCAGATCTGACATCAGTGGGATACAAATCGTAAACTGTTCACCCTGGCGAAGGTACGCACTCGACCGAGTGTCGTTCTAGTTAATCACACCATTTACGTGAAGTGAAAAGTGGCATTAAGCAATGGGTTCATTTCTGTCTGTCTACAAATGTCAGTTTATGAGCAACTTGATTTCAAAATAATTTTATATTTTAAACAGAAATTGGAACATCAATCGGAAAACAAACCTGTCGTTTAACAGCACTTTGGCTCTGAATTCACTGCGACCACACATGCGCAGAGAGGAGTGAGATCATTTTTTTTTTTTTTACTCTGCCTGTCTGGAAGGCCAAAAAAATTGAAAATCATTCCAAACAGGAAAAGTACTGTTTTTAGGGATGTTATAAAGGACACAAACAACAAGCACAAATAACTAATGCAAAGTGTTAAGGCCCTGTCACACCTTGACGATTTAGCCAACGTATGCCTGACGTATGCAAAATTGGGCTAAAATGCCAGCACACGTCGAATACGTTATGGGTAAGTTTTGTATACGTTAAGAGCATGCTGGCATATGTTGTAGTACGCTGGCATATGTCGTAGTATGCTGGCATACGTCGTAGTACGCTGGCAAACGTCATAGTATGCTGGCATACGTCGTAGTTCGCTGAGCTGTTAGACAAATTTTCCATGTTTGAAATTTCCCGACGTATGCCAGCGTATGACTCGCACGTTCCGCATAACGCTGGCCATAAGTTGTAGGCACGTTACGCGATCGTTGGCACAAGTCGACATACGTTACTTGAACGTTACTCATAAGTCGAAACACGTCAAGGTAATCGTTAGCGTCAGTGTTCCAGAGTCCCTGTTTTTTTTTGTTTTTTTTTCTTTGTTATGACGGTCATGTCGACACTTCGATTTCTAGTGCGGTTATAATATAATATAATTAAAAGGCTGCTGCTCAACGATTTAAATCATAACCGTCATACCGAAGAAAAAAAAACCAGGGGAGTCTGGAACACTGACGCTAATGATTACCTTGACGTGTTTCGACTTACGAGTAACGTACAAGTAACGTATGTCGACTTGTGCCAACGATCGCGTAGCGTGCCTACAACTTATGCCAGCGTATGCAGAATGTGTGTCATACATCGAGTACGTCGAGAAATTTTCAACATGCTGAAAATTTCTCTACGTACTCGGCGTACAATGACGTATGCCAACATACTACAACGTATGCCAGTGTGCTCTAAACGTATACAAAACTTCCCATAACGTATTCGAATTGTGCCAGCGTATTCGGCAAATTTTTCATACGTCGGCATACGCTGGCTAAAACGTCAAGGTGTGACAGCGGCTTCACACTTCGATGTCTAGTGCGGTTATGATTTGAATCGTCGAGCCGCAGCCTATTAATAGCCTACGCCACGTGATCGTCGGTGATACGCTGCCGCGCTATGCATAAGTTCGACTATCGTTGGGCATAGGTTGTGAACGCCGACAACACGCTCAGCATTCGTTGGTATAAGTTATCTATATGTGATTAAGACGTTCTGTGTACGTTACTAATACGTTATGCATACGTCCAACACGTTATTATACCCCCAAAATTTTTTTTTTAATCAATAGTTCAGCGTACACCGGCGTTTTACATACATTTTGATACGTTGCCATACGCTGGCTAAAACGTCAAGGTGTGACAGTGGCTTTAAGGAAGGTGGCTTAACAGCCGCTGTGTCAACGGCGGTAAACTTGAAGGAATAATTTTTTGTATGACATTTACTATCTCTATTTTATTTCAGTTTTATGATGTGTATATATTTCTCTTTTGTTATAAAAAGTCACATGACACATTTATCATTTATACATTTTCAACAAGAAAAAATTGATGGTCGACTGACCGTAGTCTTTTTTTAATTTTAAAATCACAAACAATACTTAGTTTGAACAATCACAAACTAATTTGAAATCCAAACAAAGTTTGAACAAAGCTTACTAACCAGGAGAGGATGCTTAGCTTGCGTGAATACAAGAGAGGTTCCAATGTATTGGAAGAAAAGATGTAAGTGGGATCAGGGTGGTTTAAACCAGTCTTGGAACAGAGGATGTAAGTGGGATCAGGGTGGTTGAAACCAGTCTTGGAACAGAGGATGGAAGTGGGATCAGGGTGGTTTAAACCAATAATGGAACGGAGGATGTAAGTGGGATCAGGGTGGTTTAAACCAATACTGGAATGGAGGATGTAAGTGGGATCAGGGTGGTTTAAACCAATACTGGAATGGAGGATGTAAGTGGGATCAGGGTGGTTTGAACCAATGCTGGAATGGAGGATGTAAGTGGGATCAGGGTGGTTTAAACCAATGCTGGAACGGAGGATGTAAGTGGGATCAGTGTGGTTTAAACCAATGCTGGAACAGAGGATCTAAGTGGGATCAGGGTGGTTTAAACCAATCCTGGAACAGAGGATCGAAGTGGGATCAGGGTGGTTTAAACCAATCCTGGAACGGAGGATCTTAGTGGGATCAGGGTGGTTTAAACCAATGCTGGAACAGAGGATCGAAGTGGGATCAGGGTGGTTTAAACCAATCCTGGAACGGAGGATCTTAGTGGGATCAGGGTGGTTTAAACCAATACTAGAATGGAGGATGTAAGTGGGATCAGTGTTGTTTAAACCAATGCTGGAACAGAGGATGTAAGTGGGATCAGGGTGGTTTAAACCAATGCTGGAACAGAGGATCTAAGTGGGATCAGGGTGGTTTAAACCAATCCTGGAACGGAGGATCTTCGTGGGATCAGGGTGGTTTAAACCAATGCTGGAATGGAGGATGTAAGTGGGATCAGGGTGGTTTAAACGAATCCTGGAACGGAGGATCTTAGTGGGATCAGGGTGGTTTAAACCAATGCTGGAATGGAGGATGTAAGTGGGATCAGGGTGGTTTAAACCAATCCTGGAATGGAGGATCTTAGTGGGATCAGGGTGGTTTAAACCAATACTGGAATAGAGGATGTAAGTGGGATCAGGGTGGTTTAAACCAATACTGGAATGGAGGATGTAAGTGGGATCAGGGTGGTTTAAACCAATCCTGAAACGGAGGATCTTAGTGGGATCAGGGTGATTTAAACCAATACTGGAATGGAGGATGTAAGTGGGATCAGGGTGGTTTAAACCAATGCTGGAACAGAGGATGTAAGTGGGATCAGTGTGGTTTCAGCCAATGCTGGAACAGAGGATCTAAGTGAGATCAGGGTGGTTTAAACCAATGCTGGAATGAAGGATGTAAGTGGGATCAGGGTGGTTTAAACCAATGCTGGAATGGAGAATGTAAGTGGGATCAGGGTGGTTTAAACCAATGCTGGAATGGAGCATGTAAGTGGGATCAGGGTGGTTTAAACCAATGCTGGAACGGAGGATGTAAGTGGGATCAGGGTGGTTTAAACCAATGCTGGAATGGAGGATGTAAGTGGGATCAGGGTGGTTTAAACCAATGCTGCAATGGAGGATGTAAGTGGGATCAGGGTGGTTTAAACCAATGCTGGAACGGAGGATGTAAGTGGGATCAGGGTGGTTTAAACCAATGCTGGAACGGATGATCTAAGTGGGATCAGGGTGGTTTAAACCTGTCTTGGAACGGAGGATGTAAGTGGCATTAGCTCCACTATATCTGTGTATGTACTAAATGGATGGATGAGTCAAAAACAAAATTTTTTGATTTTTATCGAATTGTCATTTCAGTCAATAGATATTGTGAAGATATTTTCGGAATGTGATGTAATCCTGAAGCTTTATTCTAAATAAATGAATTTTAGGGGAAAATTGATTTTGCCAAATAATATAATTATAATGTTTTTTTCCTCACATTTGACTTGCAGTGCAGACCAGGCCTTGGACCGGTATGCTATGCACAGGTTCTATGATGACCAGGTAGCAGCTGAGTCACAACCTTCACAGAGGAGGTGAGGATTGTTTATTTATTTATACAAACAACACAATTTTGCTTTTTGAACGGTTAAGGAGATTTTACGCAGCATTGCCTTTTCCTAGTTGGCACTTTAGTGCTCATCATAATCAAGTCACATTTAGTCGACCGCAATGTGTGTACTGAAATTGTGAAGCCTGGGTTTGAAACTCCACCGAGCTATAAACCGCCACCCTGGAGTTCTCCAAGCAGCTTTACACATAAATGTTCTTGTGTACTGGAGGACGTTAAAGATCCAGCGATGTTGCCGTTTGAGGACGTTAAAGATCCCTCGGTGTTCCCGTTTGTGGACGTTAAAGATCCGACAGTGTTACTATTGGAGGACGTTATCGATCGCTCGGTGTTCCCGTTCGTGGACGTTAAAGATCCTGCAGCGTTGCTTTTGGAGGACGTTATCGATCCCTCGGTGTTCCCATTCGTGGACGATAAAGATCCCTCGGTGTTCCCGTTCGTGGACGATAAAGATCCCTCGGTGTTCCCGTTCGTGGACGTTAAAGATCCCTCGGTGTTCCCGTTCGTGGACGTTAAAGATCCCTCGGTGTTCCCGTTCGTGGACGATAAAGATCCCTCGGTATTCCCGTGAGTAGACGTTAAAGATCTGACAGTGTTACTATTGGAGGACGTTATCGATCCCTTGGTGTTCCCGTTTGTGGACGTTAAAGATCTCTCGGTATTCCCATGAGTAGACGTTAAAGATCCGACAGTGTTGCCGTTAGTGAACATTATTGATCCCACGGTATTCCCGTGAGTAGACGTTAAAGATCTGACAGTGTTACTATTGGAGGACGTTATCGATCCCTTGGTGTTCCCGTAAGTGGACGTCATCGATCCCATGGATTGACTGCATGAAAGATCCCATGGATTTTAACACTCTTATCCCTCACTTCTGGGTTAACTCCAAACCTTAACTCTCTTATTCCTCACTTCTGGGTTGACCACACCTGAACTCTCTTATTCCTCACTTCTGGGATGACTGCACACCTGAACTCTCTGTTTTCTGACTTCTGGGCTGACCACACCTGAACTCTCTTATTCCTCACTTCTGGGATGACTGCACACCTGAACTCTCTTATTCCTCACTTCTGGGTTGACCACACCTGAACTCTCTTATTCCCATGAGTAGACGTTAAAGATCCGACAGTGTTGCCGTTAGTGAACATTATTGATCCCACGGTGTTCCCGTAAGTGGACGTAAGTGGACGTCATCGATCCCATGGATTGACTGCATGAAAGATCCCATGGATTTTAACACTCTTATCCCTCACTTCTGGGTTAACTCCAAACCTTAACTCTCTTATCCCTCACTTCTGGGTTGACCACACCTGAACTCTCTTATTCCTCACTTCTGGGTTGACCACACCTGAACTCTCTTATTCCTCACTTCTGGGTTGACCACACCTGAACTCTCTTCTTCCTCACTTCTGGGATCACTGCACACCTGAACTCTCTTATTCCTCACTTCTGGGATGACTGCACACCTGAACTCTCTTCTTCCTCACTTCTGGGATGACTGCACACCTGAACTCTCTTATTCCTCACTTCTGGGATGACTGCACACCTGACTCCTTTTAATCATCACTTCTCCAATCTGTGGGACCACCTTCCAGTTGTTCCGTCTCACTCTTCCCTGAAGGGTTTCAAATAACCATTTCCCCACCATTTTGTGTCATCCTCCATCCTGACCCAAGATCTTTATTATCCCCATTAACCCTTTGTAACTCAACCATCTCACTTAATTATCCTGTTATTTCCTCCCTTACTCTCTCGCTTCCTTTTCTGTTAGGTTATTTCATTACCGGTTGTGCCCAATTGGTGTCCCCACGACCCCACTGTCTATATTCTTGAAGAGAGGAAAAATAAAACCACATTATTTTGTGTAATTTACTGCACATGCAAAGAAACTTCGAGGTTGGTAACCAGACGAAAACGGCCAACCTGGTGCATCACAGGCAGGATATTGCATCAATGAGTGTGCCATCACTCAAACGGTCATTAAATCTGTGACCGGTCTACCAGCAGACAGTTAGTAGTCATTAAAAGTCTCACCATGTGTTTCGACGAAGTGTCGACCGCAAATTCCAATTTGAACAAATTTGAAATTCCTTCCCTCACCAACAGGGGGAACTGCATCAGCAACAGAGATGCACCCCACAGGGAAGATCCAATCAGCATGCAGGTGCTGCACATGACATACCAACAACTACACAGTATTCATGGAATACTTACTATCGCAATCTTGAGTAGGACATGATGCGAGCAGGGGCTCCGGGACGGGAAGGTGTGGGAGGGGAGATTCATGCGGGGTAACTACCCTGGGGCCCAGACCTCATAGGTAACATCTAACCCCATCATCTATCCACACTTCTGGGGTAAATGTGTACAAATTATACTTTGAAAAGTCTGCTATAAAGTACATGTATTCATAAGCCTTTACAAAGTAGCTTTTATTCTCGTTCGTAAGTGTTTTCATAACTGTGAAGGCTGATAAAGATAAAGATGCCACAATAGATCCCTAAAGTATAAATCAGGAGATCGTTAAAATGCCAAATTGTACTTATTCTTATTCTTCTTATTCTTCTTCGCTATTTTCGCCAGCGTAGCACAACAAAGGCTGAAGCGGTTACAATGATTCTAATTTATAGTGTGAGGAAGTGGCATTGTCTCTGGGCATTCGGCTTTGTTTAATTCACCATGCAAGTTCTCAGGGAGCGGGCATCATCCAAGTAATATCAAATGGTCACGTAGCTTGTGGTCAAGTTTTTCATTTTCCTCCATTGAACGGTTTTCGGTGTATGCTCTTAATACGGGAACTGCCACTTTATAACTGCTGGCAGTGATGACCATGTAGCAAGACACCCCGCTTTGAACAGAATCCTGACCCGTTATATCCTCTTTATTCAATTCAATTCAGAAATGGGATTAAAAAAAACTAATTGAATTCAAATCAAATGGAAGTCCAAATAAAAGAGGTGTACTGCATTGGAGTCTTCAGAAGGAACCCGAACAAACGAAAAGCAAAGATGAAGTCATCACGAGGATCCGAGATAGGATTTGGGTTTCAGCTGCTGCTCCTCTCTCCTCAAAGCCATCCAGGCACAGCCAAGTGAGTCTTATTCAAAACAAAACAACAAGACAAAAAAAAAAACCAGATTCAAAAAAATAAATAATTCTGGCTGCCAGGCCATGCATCTGATCTGGTTGAAATTAAAAAAAATATGTATTCTCCATCACAACGAGATCATAATTTTGAAGTTTCATTTCGATTGATCCAGCGGTTCAAGAGAATTTTTTTTATTTTAATATCTACCTTCAATCCAATATGGCTGCCCAACCATGCGACCGATCATTTATTTGTGAACACCTTGGTATCCCCAAGGCTTGGGAAGCGTGTGTGAAGTTTCCCCTCCATCTGCCCAGCCGTTCTGGAGAATCTGCCCAGCCTAGATGACCCTCAAAAATGTTCATACTGATCATATGCATCGTTCTACTTATGCAATGATGACATAAAAAAAATCGCACTCATTCCCCAAGAGGAGTACTTGCGGTGTGCCGTTTCAATTTTTTCCTTGCCGCCGTTTCAGAGAGAGGACCAAAGTTTTTCTGTTTTTCCAACATGGCTGCCACATGAGACATCACGTGACCTGTGATGCCATAATTATCAACAAAACATTATCCATGAGTATTCGCTCCTCTGGTGAAAATTTCGTCTTGATCCGACAAGCGGTTGCACGGAGTTCTGTGTGGACAAACAAACAACCAAACGTACCCAAATGCACTACCCTCTCCTTCGGCGAGGTTAATGAGACACCACCAGGATTTGGAGGAGGGAGAGAGAGGTTTGAGAGTTCAGACTTGAGATTAGAAAGATGTTGTTTTCTGGCTCTCCTGAGGGTAGATACACACTAGTTCTGAGATTTATGGAAGGAACTGAGATTACCCTCCGAACAAATGTTACCACTCGCTCCAGCAATCACGTGAACGTGGTGAAATGAAATGTTACATTAAATCTGTCCGTTTGATTAAGCGGGAAAATGACGCTCCTTGTGACTTACCCTCCTTACAGAACAGTCTCACTTTGTTCTTATCGCACCGTTCCATGTTATGACATGTACCTGGCACTTTGGAGCTTGAGAGAGAGAGAGAGAGAGAGAGACAGACAGACAGACAGACAGACAGACAGACAGACAGACAGACAGACAGACAGACAGACAGACAGACAGACAGACAGACAGACAGACAGACAGACAGACAGACAGACAGACAGGGATGGGAACACACCGCTTGTGTCAACACTCGCCTTGCATTGCCATTAAAAGCAGAGAAGAGCACTCGAAGTGGAATAACATGAATGAAAGTGAAAACAACGATCAGAGAGATAGTTATTGTTCCAAGCATGATATGTACAGTATGAGAGAATAATTTAAATAATCCATGACATTTATTTATCTGAGCCAGCTAAATCATAACAAATAACTAATACGAGTTCCCACGCAAGGACCGTCGGCGCAGCAAGAGACCGTTGGGCCTCTCTAAAGCCTGCGCAATGGTTGTCAACCCATGGTTGTTTGGTTACTTTTAAATTCTGAGAGTCAAGCAAGTAAGCGCCGCGTTCCATTTATAACTCTTTGGTATAACTAGGACAGGTTTGAACCACCAGCCTCCTCCATTCAGAGCAGACACTCCAAACATGACACCACCGAGTCAGGTATAAACATGAACGATTGATCTTCCAGGTACTTGTGAATTGTTGTTACATTAACTTATTTCCACATCAATGAACCACAGGCATTATTATGAAGTTCCTAACAAGACAAGTATTATTATTATTATTATTATTATTGTTATTGTTATTAATATCATTGCATTGAAAGTGCACAGTTCTTTGTAAGCATTGATGTCCTCATGATACCAATCATGTGTGCACACACGCGTAGTCAGTAGCAGACCCTGCTTGTGTTCTTGCACACCTTTGCGCAGCCTGTTTGCATGGACTTTGCTTGTGTGCAGCTCAGCACGTTATTTCGTGAACGTTGGCGCCAAATTGTCCTCAACTTCCGACTCGCGGCCCGTTTTACACCATCTGATAAAGTAGGTTCAAGTCCAGAACAGGCCAATGTTGACACTTGATCCTGCTTGGAGAAAGGAATTCGCGCGTGATAACGAGCTGTTATTGTTCGCAAGAAAAAGAGATAGAGAGAGAGAGAGACAGACAGACAGACAGAGGGGGAAAAAAGGACAAAATGGGTGTTTTTTAACCGTTGAGACGTTTCTACAATCTGTATCCATGCTCGGGTTTGGTATTTCTCCGATAATAATCGGCCACTCCAAGCTCGGTGTAAAACCACAGCATGAGACTTTTTCATGGTTGTAAAGTAGTTGGCCCATCAATACCCCGGTGCTCACAGATGCCTGATTCACATTCAATCATCAGAGTTTGGGTTCACCTGCTTGGTGATCCCATCAGATCACATTTCTGAGAATCTTAGGTTGAAATCCGATACGTTGTGTTGATTCGTCGGTTGCATGCTGGATTCCTGTGCCCTGCATGTGATACACGTGCCTGCTCCTTCAAGTGCTTTAGGCACCACCGGTAGTCATTACATTCCCAGGGATTAAAGTTCGAAAGTCGGTGAAGAAAAGAAAAGGTTAATGGAAGTTTTAAATATATATATATATATATATATATATATATATATATATATATATATATATATATATATTTATATATATATATATATATATATATATTACTTATAGCTTGGAAGTGATTGAGGACCTAATTAATTTCACCCCCTGGCCCACAGGTATGTGGGGTATTTTAGCCAGCTGCTATCTGGTCGGGTGAAGGTGAACAGCCAGCCATTGTTCTTGCATGGATTGCTGTTACACCAGCTACCCAGTTTATCACCTGCTGGGGGTATGTTCCTCGCACCATATTCTCTCATTGCATCCTTAAACTTAACGACACTCTGCCTTTTGTTGAGAGAAATCCTAAAGATAAAATATGGCATCTTGCTGTTTTGGGGTGGGGTGGGAGGCATGGTGAGGATCTGCAGCTTTAACATTCTCTCTCTCTCTCTCTCTGTCTCTGTCTCTGTCTCTGTCTCTGTCTCTGTCTCTGTCTCTGTCTCTGTCTCTGTCTCTGTCTCTCCCTCTCTCTGTCTCTGTCTCTGTCTCTGTCTCTGTCTCTGTCTCTGTCTCTGTCTGTCTCTCCCTGTCTCTGTCTCTGTCTCTGTCTGTCTCTCCCTGTCTCTGTCTCTGTCTCTCTGTCTCTCCGTCTCTGTCTCTGTCTCTCCCTGTCTCTCTTCCCCCCTCCCCCACAGGCTGCCGCCCTTTCATCAAGATCTACCAGGCCTTGCAGCTCATATACACCTCAGAGGTCTTGTAAGTGCACATTATATACCTGAAGCATTTCCATATACCTCGATAATGCCCTTATACACCTGGTTTTCAACATTAAAAGAACACTCTTGCAGCATGGTATCTTCACACATCAATGTCTTAAAATGCTCCCTTTTTCTATCCCATTTTGAATACAATTTCAAGGTTTACTGTTGACATTTGCAGCCCAAAGTAATTTGAGTGCCGTTAAAGAATGTTTATGGCCCCATTGAGGTCGGTTTCATCCCGCTATCTTGTGAAGGTGCGGAAGGGGCTGCATGCACATTCCCATTCCTGATGGTGTCTTTGGTTGCATTTTCAGTGAGGTTCCCCCTGAGATGGACCTGCTGTGCATCAACATTGTGCCTGGCTTGCCTCTCAAAGGGGACATCATGGTACGTTGGGAACCTCTAAACACCTCCTTGCACTTCCTTTAAGCAAACTCCTGTGGGAATTCGACCCATCCAGCAAAACGTGTTCTTCAACTCAGAAAATTAATTGCATGGTCCTGAGTTTACACAAGCAGGCACGTTAGGTTAGTCGAGATTTGAACCCAGGCTAAGATGGCTGAGAAGTGAGTGTGCATACCTGTATACATCCTGCTAACTTGCACTGTACCTTAGGAATGCATGATGAAGATTTGGAGAAGCTAACAATAGGACAATCAGCATCAGAAAAAAATGGGAAACCTTCCAGGAGCAAATGTGTAAGGTGGAATCGGTATATTCCAGTGATGTGTAAAGGTAGAGGCAGAACGAGGCCAGAGTGGTTGAGCAGGGAGATAAGCAATGTTATGAAGTACAAGCAGAAGGCATTTATTAAATACGAGTACAAAACTAGAAGGGCACTCGGTAGAGCGCTTACCTCTGCCAGGTGGAACAGTTTACGTTTTGTATCCCACTGATGGGCTGGAACCGAACCAAAACCCAATCTGCTTGTTCTTGTCACCGATTCATCTCATCCACCTTGCTTTGTCATAAATTGTCCACAACTTTTTGAGATATCGTGATATATTTAGGTTTTGGCCCAATCTATCAATTTTTGAAGTTAGGCCTGTGTTGACCTTTTGACCTTAAAATTAATTGGTTGTTGAATTCAGCGACCGCACATGAAAATGCTCTTCAAAATTCAAGTCAATCGGATGAAAATTAAGGATTTTAGAAAATTTGGGCTTTTGGCCTGTGTTGACCTTTTGGCCTGTGTTGACCTTTTGGCCTGTGTTGACCTTTTGGCCTTTGTCGACCTTTTGGCCTGTGTTGACCTTTTGGCCTTTGTCGACCTTTTGGCCTATGATAACCTCGAAATTAACAGGTGGTTGAATTCAGTGAGCTGACATGCAAATGCTCTTCAAATTTCAAGTTAATTGGATTAAAATTGAGGATTTTGAAAATTTGGCCTAAATTGGCCTTTTGGCCTATTTTGCCCTTTTGGCCTATGTTTACCTCAAAATGAATAGGTGGCTGAATTCAGCGACCTCATATGCAAATGGTCTTCAAACTTCAAGTCAATCGGATGAAAATTGACAATTTTGGAAACAATTTTAAAATGTGGCCTATTTTTGGGTTGACCTTTTGACCTAAGATAACCTGAAAAGTAATAGGTGCTTGAATTCACTGACCTGATGTGCAAATCCTGTTCAAATTTCCAGTCAATCGGATGAAATTTCCAGTCAATCGGATTTTTCTGGATGTGGAGCTTTCGATGAACATTTTGATACCAAGGAACTCTTGTTCGTTCAGGGGTGGGGGTGCACGGCGACCCCTGGTAGGCCACGAACGAAGATAAATACCACCTCCTGGGGGCAAAGTTAATTTTGCAATCTCGTCTCTTCACATGTAACTGGAAAAATGACAGATTGAGTTGTTTCTCAGATCATTTCAGTACATATTTAGAAAGAAGTTGCCGACATGCTTTGTTGCATTGTATAAGATATAAATGTGTTTGTCGTGAATGAAACGGAACTCCTCTAAAATAAAGATAAAAATTTTAATGCACTCGAGTACCTGCAGCACCCAGGCCTACTTGGTGGGTGCTGCGGTTGCTGGCTCTGTGTGATGGAGGACCGTGAATTTGTGTGAGGCTTTGCATGTCTGTGCATTTACTTTGATGTATATCAAGCTCTAAGGAATGCGTATCTAAGATCCACAGCCTGCACGCCAAGCGCTCGTTCTTCGAGTAGTCAGTGCGCGGTCCCCCGACTCGGCTGGATAGTTTTCGGAGTGTGGCCAGTTACGCGTTCCTTCCTCATGGTGCCATGAAGGCAAGGTGGTGCATGTGGGAGCCGTGCGCCCGGCATACCGCTGCGATGGCGAAACCGGCATCGGTTTGGATGAAAGACATTTACTGTTGATTGTTATTGATGATTGTCTGGAACTCGCATGGTGGGCGACTTCCCATCGTTATGCTTGGAAAGCTATTCCGGTAAAATTCTCCCGGCAGTTGGCTGTTGATCTGACAATTCACCGTTCAAACGTCCACAGGTGAAAAGTCCCAATGTGACACTTTGACCGACAATCATGGTTCAAAAACGAGTCCGCATCGCAAGAGGGAAGCTCCGGACACGAACTCTTTGTTTAATGCCGAGTTATTCATTTTTCAAAATTTTGAGTTGAATAAATTTCTGTTTTGCCCTCTGTTGACCCCAAAGTCTTAATCCCCCAAAAAATATCAAAGAGTGAGAGTCCTTGGGCCAAGCTCAAGGTTTGTAACTCGAGGGCAAAGGATTTGCCTCCTTAATCTCATTCTCCATTGGACCAAGGGCTTGTGCTTTGCAAATGAATGGGCTTCTCTTTTCCAGGTAGTGTGTTACCACATGCTGGAGCAAGGCAGGAAGCGGGAAGCCGTCTTCCGGATGCAGTTTCACACGTGTGTTGTGCAGAACTTCTCTCCTCTGGTGCTCAGAAAAGCCGAGCTGGACAATGCTTGCACAGGTAAGATTGGCTGTATCTGGGTGCTTGCTTGCCGGTGGATGATTATGGTGCCAGGGGTCACCGTGCATCCCTGTTTGTTAGAGCAGGAATTTGGAACACATTCATGGTGCCGGCATTGACTCACCTACTCTTCACAAAGGACACCGTGGGATCTTTGACGTCCACCAGCCAATATTGGTGGACAGGACGCTCAATTTATCGTCCATCCGAGGGACGGCACACACATCGATGAATCCCCCTGCCTGTGAAACAACAGGATCACAGTTGATCGCTGGGTCGGGATTCAAACCCAGGCGAGACAGCTCAGAGGGGATGTTTACCACTCGATGCATTGGCGTACAGAACATTTGAACATGTAACGACACTTGAATGTTGTAATCATGTTTATTTTTTGTTTATGTATTTACAAATCAGACAGTTGGTTTCTGCCACATGTATGGTTAAAATAATTGAAGATATTCTCTGATTGGTTTGACACAACAAGTTGTCATGATGGTTTCATTAAAAAAAAAAATTAAAAAAAAGATGGATGCCAACAAAAAAACGGCGGTGTCAGGTCATGGAAGCTGAACATATTTTGGATTTTAAACACGATGACACTGGATTTGAAAATTAAAAGGAAACCTTGTAAACCATCACACACTGTTATAAACCCATCATTGGTCCATGCATATCAAGAAAAGCTGACAGGTGAGTTGAGTTGGAACAGGTTGCGTCGAGTGAAATGGTTGACATCGCGCCCTAACATTGAGGCTTTTACTTTCGGAAGATTCTAACCACGGGCTTAAGGATTGAGGGACAGATAGCTCGGTGAAAACAAACATTGCGATTTGTGGAATTCTTTTCACGTCACATGCTGATAAGCGCCCTTACCTGGCGCCAGGTGTTTGCAAACCTTTACTCCACTGGGAAGTTGGTGTTCAGGAGTTAACATTTGGAAAGAGAAAGCCTTGGTCTCGACAATCCATCGATCCTGACTTGATATTGGTTGTGTGGCAACATTGTGAATTCACCGATTTGATTCATCCGACTTGGTGAATGCATATCTCACCTCGAGTCGATTGCACGTTTGGTCTGCTGCTCGCATTGTTACCGAGGCACACTCCAGTCAGTGAATAGATTAAATTATAATCACAAAAATCGCCCTGTGGGGGACTGACGGTTATTTCCCCAACAGGTGGGGTGAAAATGAGGAATTATGGGGAAGGGGACATGGCCCCCCCTTCGTGAAGTGGTACGGTCATGAGGAGCACAACTTAAGTTAACAGTGTGGTCCCTATGCTTCGTGAAGAGTTTGGTCTGCATCTGGCCGTCGGTTTCTGAAAATTACCTGAATTTGAGGAGAAACCCCCCTTTTCATCCTCTTTTAGTGAGCGGATCCAGATGGGGATCACAACCCCATGAGACCTTATTGTTCTGATGTATCATACCAAATTTGGTCCAGATTGGTCATGTAGTTTGTGAGGAAAATATTTTTTAGTCACTATGAGGGTTTCGGCGAGGGAGGCCGTGGCCCCATTTCCAGGGGAGATATAGCCATGGCGAGCACGACTTAAGGTTTGGGCATGGTCACGATACCACATGGCCAGTTTGGTCTGGATCCGGTTGTCGGTTTCTCAGAAAATATTTTTTGGGGGTCAAAACCCACTTTTGCTCCCTTTAAATGGGTGGATCTTGATGGGGAGCACAACCCTAAAAGACCTTGCTGTCCTCATTCATTGTACCAAATTTGGTCCGTATTGTTCAGGTGGTTGTGGAGAAGAGGTTTTCATGACAGGAGGGATTTGGTGAGGAGAGGGGGCCCACGGCCTCCTTTCCCAAAGAAATATGGCCTTGAGGAGCACAACTTAAGGTTAGGGAATGGTGCCGATGCCTCTTGGCGAGTTTAGTCTGGGTTCCCCAATATTCCACTTGACCACTACCAGGATTCCCAATATCCACAAAGACCACTGCGAGGATTCCCAATATTATGCATACAGTACAGTACTCCACTTCTCGGATTCCCAATATTATACACTCGAAATACCACCCGTCACTTCACTGACAGTGATATTCAAGAATGCCTGGTGTTGGCTTAATGGTTAGGGTGGTGGGCTTGGAATCCTAGGATCCTGAGTTCAAATCCCTCTTGGCTGTTAAATAAATAGCAGGTGGGGTTGACTCTGCCTGTCATCCTTCTGAGGTCGGCAAAATGAGTGCCAGCTTACTGGTATCCAGTGTCTGAGTGCCCTGTCCAGGATTGTGCCCAATAGCCAAGGAGACTGCTTAGGCAGCACCAACGCTCTGCACAGAGTGTGGTCCCAATGGATGGATGGGATACGAAGAAAAAGGGAGAAAGAAAAAGAGTGGGGAAGAGGGAAAGAGCATTGGGCGAGTGAAGAGGTGGAGGGAAAAGGAGAGAGCAGGGGTGGGGGGATGGAAGATAGTGCGAGGTGAGAGGAAGGGAAGGCAGACGTGCGGTGAAGCGTTAATTACGATTCATACCTTGTCATCAAAATTATTCTGAATACAATAACAGTGAGGATGGAGAATAATGTCTGAAATCCATTTCATACCTGACATACTATAAACACGGCCTGGAGACAAATTCCTGTCCAAACATAAATACCACCTGAACATGTGCAGACACACAGAGACAGACAGATATATATATATATATATATATATATATATATATATATATATATATATATATATATATATATATATATATATATATATATATATAAAGAGAGGAAGAGGAAGAGGAAGAGGAAGAGGAAGAGGAAGAGGAAAAGAAGAAAAGAGGAAAAGAGATGTGGGATTTGAGTGCTGCACTATGTTGGGATGAGGTGGAGCAAGGATGGGACAGATGTATATATATATATATATATATATATATATATATATATATATATATATATATATATATATATATATATATATATATATATAATACTTATGGGAATGGGAGAAACCAGAAAGAATACGTTATGCTTTATGAAAACACACACACACACACACACACACACACACACACACACACACACACACACACACACACACACACACACACACACACACACACACACACACACACACACACACACACACATCGATATGAACCGACATGACACGTAAACAGATGAGCAGGCAAAATGAAGGATTTTCTGCAATTATTATTTCACGGGTGATTGAACTTTGTGATGTCTCCAGGGTTGTTCTGCCTTGAGCTGCAACTCTTGTGGATAAAGTCATGATATTTATTTAATTGCTGTGTGTGCGGTGAAGACTGGCTTTAACGTTAAAGGGACCCTTCATGGGATGCAGCGACAGCCTGGCCAACCATTCCTTATCAACCATATAATTGGAGTACTTGCACGAGTGCTGAAGCCACTTATCAAGTGCCCATTGTCAACAGCAGTACCACGCCACGTCGTTCTTCGTGAACCGTTCATTCTCTCTGGACGATTTTGCCGAGCCACGTCATTCAGAGCGAGTGGTTCGTGCTCCGTCACTCTGAGAGTGGTTCGTGCTCCGTCACTCTGAGAGTGGTTCGTGCTCCGTCACTCTGAGAGTGGTTCGTGCTCCGTCACCCTGAGTGAGTGGTTCGTGCTCCGTCACTCTGAGAGTGGTTCGTGCTCCGTCACCCTGAGTGAGTGGTTCGTGCTCCGTCACTCTGAGAGTGGTTCGTGCTCCGTCACTCTGAGAGTGATTCGTGCTCTGTAACCCTGAGTGAGTGGTTCGTGCTCCGTCACCCTGAGTGAGTGGTTCGTGCTCCGTCACCCTGAGTGAGTGGTTCGTGCTCCGTCACTCTGAGAGTGGTTCGTGCTCCGTCACCCTGAGAGTGGTTCGTGCTCCGTCACCCTGAGTGAGTGGTTCGTGCTCCGTCACTCTGAGAGTGGTTCGTGCTCCGTCACCCTGAGTGAGTGGTTCGTGCTCCGTCACCCTGAGTGAGTGGTTCGTGCTCCGTCACTCTGAGAGTGGTTCGTGCTCCGTCACTCTGAGAGTGGTTCGTGCTCTGTAACCCTGAGTGAGTGATTCGTGCTCTGTAACCCTGAGTGAGTGGTTCGTGCTCCGTCACCCTGAGTGAGTGGTTCGTGCTCCGTCACCCTGAGTGAGTGGTTCGTGCTCCGTCACTCTGAGAGTGGTTCGTGCTCCGTCACCCTGAGTGAGTGGTTCGTGCTCCGTCACTCTGAGAGTGGTTCGTGCTCCGTCACTCTGAGAGTGATTCGTGCTCTGTAACCCTGAGTGAGTGGTTCGTGCTCCGTCACTCTGAGAGTGGTTCATGCTCCGTCACTCTGAGAGTGATTCGTGCTCCGTAACCGTGAGTGAGTGGTTCATGCTCCATCGCCCTGAGCGAGTTGTGAAATAACACATGATTTCTGAGCCGTTTGCAGTATTAACATGTTTTATAAATTAACGAGCCAATTTTTCTTTCCACCCGACACACACAGCTGTTTATCTATCTATAATTCCAGCAATCTGTGTGTGTGTGTGTGTGTGTGTGTGTGTGTGTGTGTGTGTGTGTGTGTGTGTGTGTGTGTGTGTGTGTGTGTGTGTGTGTGTGTGTGTGTGTGTGTGTGTGTGTGTGTGTGTGTGTGTGTGTGTGTGTGTGTGACCGCTGTTTCTCGACAACCTGTGGTCCGATCTAATTGAAACTTGCCATGTATATTGCTGGGGACCTGAGGATGTGCCTTTTCAAGGTTTGATATTAATCGGACAAGTGCTTCCCAAGTTATGGCCATTTATTTACCAACCAATGGGAAGACACGTTGTTGCGTGGGCGTGGCCGATGGGGGAAGGGAAGCTCAGCCACGTTCCCCATTACGGGTTACAACGTACGGACTTCCGGAGAGTGATGACTTCGTGTATTCTTATAATTTCTCGATTTCTTATGCGCATTTATAGATAAACACAATGGCCCAACATGATCGTTTTCATATTAGACGGTGTATAAATTTCGGGTACATCAGAGTGCTGGTATGCTCCGAACCAGGAAGTAATTTTTTTTTCTCTCTTCTCTTTTTGTTTTTCCTTGCCACGACATTGCAAAAAGGTAAAATACGTTGGCGCTAATTGAATAATTGGGTATTAAAACTAAATTGCGAATAATGGTAACTGCGAATAATATCGAACTTCCGGGTCACGCACGTACGGGCACGCGAGAGCGAAGAAACGGCCTGTGTGGTTTATTTATTTATTATTATTATTATTATTATTATTATTATTTTTTCTATTATTTTTTTTTTTTACGGGCACGTACTAGTAAAGAATAATGCTTGCGAGCATCTCCCTGAAACGTGTACATAAATGTGACGTTGTTTTTCGGTGAAAGCTCCTCAAGCCTTCTGGGTTGTAAACAGTATGTAATGTGGTTGGTACCCATACTGACTCCAGCCTGCCGATTCCCGAAAAATTGCAGATATTGGCAGTGTGTGTGTGTGTGTGTGTGTGTGTGTGTGTGTGTGTGTCGAAGATTCCCAATATTCGAAGTGAGCCACTGCTAAGTTTCCCAATATTCTATGTCGTGCACTGCTAAGATCCCCAATATTCCATGTGATCCACTGCAAAGATTCCCAATATTCAATGTGTTCCACTGCTAAGATTCCCAACATTCCATGTCAAGCACTGTGAAGATTCCCAACATTCTATGTGACCCACTGCTTGGATTCCCAATATTCCATGTCAAGCACTGCTAAAATTCCCAATATTCTATGTGATCCACTGCTTAGATTCCCAATATTCTAAGTGAGCCACTGTGAAGATTCCCAGTAGTCGATGTTGTCCACTGCGAAGATTCCCATTATTCTATGTGATCCACTGCTAAGATTCCCATCATTCCATGTCAAGCACTGCTAAGATTCCCAATATTCGATGTGATCCACTGCTAAGATTCCCAATATTCGATGCAATCCACTAAGATTCCCAATATTAAATGTGATCCACTGCTGTGATTCCAAACATTCCATGTCAAGCACTGCTAAGATCCCCAATATTCCATGTGATCCACTGCAAAGATTCCCAATATTCAATGTGTTCCACTGCTAAGATTCCCAACATTCCATGTCAAGCACTGTGAAGATTCCCAATATTCTATGTGACCCACTGCTTGGATTCCCAATATTCCATGTCAAGCACTGCTAAAATTCCCAATATTCTATGTGATCCACTGCTTAGATTCCCAATATTCTAAGTGAGCCACTGTGAAGATTCCCAGTAGTCGATGTTGTGCACTGCGAAGATTCCCATTATTCTATGTGATCCACTGCTAAGATTCCCATCATTCCATGTCAAGCACTGCTAAGATTCCCAATATTCGATGTGATCCACTGCTAAGATTCCCAATATTCGATGCGATCCACTAAGATTCCCAATATTAAATGTGATCCACTGCTGTGATTCCAAACATTCCATGTCAAGCACTGATAAGATTCCCAATATTCTATGTGATCCACTGCTTAGATTCCCAATATTCTAATGAGGCCACTGCTGAGATTCGCAATATTCTATGTAGTCCACTGCTAAGATTCCCAATATTCTATGTGATCAACTGCTTGGATTCCCAATATGCTAAGTGAACCATTGCTAAGATTCCCAATATTGTAAGTGAGCCACTGCTATAATTCGCAATATTCTAAGTGAACCACTGCTAAGATTCCCAACATTCTATGTGATTCACTGCTAAGATTCCCAACATTCCATGTCAAGCACTGCTAAGATTCCCAATATTCTATGTGGTCCACTGCTAAGATTCCCAATATTCTATGTCATCCACTGCTCGGATTCCCAATATTCTATGTAGTCCACTACTAAGATTCCTAATATTCTATGTGGTCCACTGCTAAGATTCCCAATATTCTATGTAGTCCACTGCTTGGATTCCCAATATTCTATGTGATCCACTGCTAAGATTCCCAATATTCAATGTGATTCACTGCTAAGATTCCCAACATTCCATCTCAAGCACTGCGAAGATTCCCATTATTCTATGTGATCCACTGCTAAGATTCCCATCATTCCATGTCAAGCACTGCTAAGATTCCCAATATTCGATGTAATCCACTGCTAAGATTCCCAATATCCGATGCGATCCACTAAGATTCCCAATATTCAATGTGATCCACTGCTGTGATTCCCAACATTCCATGTCAAGCACTGATAAGATTCCCAATATTCTATGTGATCCACTGCTTAGATTCCCAATATTTTAATGAGGCCACTGCTGAGATTCGCAATATTCTATGTAGTCCACTGCTAAGATTCCCAATATTCTATGTGATCAACTGCTTGGATTCCCAATATGCTAAGTGAGCCACTGCTAAGATTCCCAATATTGTAAGTGAGCCACTGCTAAAATTCGCATTATTCTAAGTGAACCACTGCTAAGATTCCCAACATTCTATGTGATTCACTGCTAAGATTCCCAATATTCTATGTGATCCACTGCTAAGATTCCCAATATTCTATGTCGTCCACTGCTCGGATTCCCAATATTCTATGTAGTCCACTACTAAGATTCCTAATATTCTGTGTGGTCCACTGCTAAGATTCCCAATATTCTATGTAGTCCACTGCTTGGATTCCCAATATTCTATGTGATCCACTGCTAAGATTCCCAATATTCAATGTGATTCACTGCTAAGATTCCCAACATTCCATCTCAAGCACTGCGAAGATTCCCAATATTCTAAGTGAGCCACTGCTAAGATTCCCAATATTATATTTCATCCACTGCTAAGATTCCCAATATTCTATGTCGTCCACTGCAAGGATTCCCAATATTCTATGGAGTCCACTGCTAAGATTCCCAATATTCAATGTGAACCAGTGCTAAGATTCCCAATATTCCGTGACCAGCACTGCTGAAATTCCCAATATTATATGTGATCCACTGCTTAGATTCCCAATATTCTAAGTGAGCCACTGCGAAGATTCCCAATAGTCGATGTTGTCCACTGCTAAGGTTCCCATTATTCTATGTGATCCACTGCTAAGATTTCCAATATTCTATGAGCGACTGCTAAGATTCCCATCATTCCATATCAAGCACTGCCAAGATTCCCAATATTCTATGTGATCCACTGCTATGATTCCCAATATTCCATGTCAAGCACTGCTAAGATTCCCAATATTCTAAGTGATCCACTGCTTAGATTCCCAATATAATTAGGCCACTGCTGAGATTCGCAATATTCCATGTTGTTCACTTTTAAGATTCTCAATAATCTATGTGATCCACTGCTTGGATTCCCAATATGCGAAGTGAGCCACTGCTAAGATTCCCAATGTACTAAGTGAGCCACTGATAAGATTCCCAAAAGTCTATATCGTCCACGACTCAGATTCCCAATATTCTATGTGATCCACTGCTAATATTCCCAATATTCTATGTAGTCCACTGCTAGGATTCCCAATATTCAATGTGATCCACTGCTAAGATTCCCAATATTCTATGTGATCCACTGCTAAGATTCCCAATATTCAATGTGATCCACTGCTAGGATTCCCAATATTCTATGTCATCCACTGCGAGGATTCCCAATATTCTATGTTGTCCACTGCAAGGATTCCCAATATTCCATGTCGTCCACTGCTAGGATTCCCAATATTCTATGTCGTCCACTGCGAGGATTCCCAATATTCCATGTCGTCCACTGCTAAGATTCCCAATATTCTCTGTGATAAACTGCTTAGATTCCCAATATTCTTTCTGATCCACTGCTAAGATTCCCATTATTCTATGTGATCCACTGCGAAGATTCCCAATATTCTATGTGATCCACTGCTGGGATTCCTAATATTCTATGTCTTCCACTGCGAACATTCCGAATATTATATTTGATCCACTGCTAAGATTCCCATTATTCTTTGTGATCCACTGCTAAGATTCCCAATATTCTATGTCGTCCACTGCTAAGATTCCCAATATTCTATGTAGTCCACTGCTAAGATTCCCAATATTCTATGTTGTCCACTGCTAAGATTCCCAATATTCCATGCCAAGCACTGCTAAAATACCCAATATTCTATGTGATCCACTGCTTCGATTCCCAATATTGTAAGTGAGCCATTGCGAAGATTCCCAATATTATATGTGATCCACTGCTCGGATTCGCAATATTCCATGTAGTCCACTGCTAAGATTCCTAATATTATATGTGGTCCACTGCTAAGATTCCCAATATTCTATGTGATCCACTGCTCGGATTCCCAATATTATATGGAGTCCACTGCTAGGATTCGCAATATTCCATGTAGTCCACTGCTAAGATTCCTAATATTATATGTGGTCCACTGCTAAGATTCCCAATATTCTATGTGATCCACTGCTCGGATTCCCAATATTATATGGAGTCCACTGCTAGGATTCGCAATATACTAAGTGATCCACTGCTAAGATTCCCAATAGTCTATGTCCTCCACTGCTCAGATTCCCAATATTCTATGTGATCCACTACTAAGATTCCCAATATTCTATGTGATCCACTGCTTGGATTCCCAATATTCTATTTGATCCACTGCTAAGATTCCAAATATTCTATGTAATCTACTACTAAGATTCCCAATATTCTATGTGATCCACTGCTTGGATTCCCAATATTTTTTTATCCACTGCTAAGATTCCCAATATTCTATGTTGTCAACTGCTGGGATTTCCAATATTCTATGTGATCCACTGCTTGGATTCCCAATATTCTATGTGATCCACTGCTTGGATTCCCAATATTCTATGTGATCCACTGCTAAGATTCCAATTATTCTATGTAATCCACTGCTAAGATTCCCAATA
This sequence comes from Eptatretus burgeri, assembly GCF_056783735.1. Taxonomy (NCBI): domain Eukaryota; kingdom Metazoa; phylum Chordata; class Myxini; order Myxiniformes; family Myxinidae; genus Eptatretus; species Eptatretus burgeri. The sequence continues at coordinate 139,956,432 of NC_140964.1, forward strand.
TTCTATGTAGTCCACTGCTAAGATTCCCAATATTCTATGTGATCCACTGCTAAAATTCCCAATTTTCTATGTGATCCACTGCTAAGATTCCCAATATTCTATGCGATCCATTGCAGCAATGCCAACCCTCCCGATTTCATCGGGAGCCTTCCGAAAATGCACCCAAACTCCCGCCCTTACGATCACTATCCTTATCCTCCCGAAATTTTGATATTTTTGCACTGTTCACTAATCAGAATGTACTAGTATGAGAATTGAATGAAAAGCATCGTCTGCTACGTATAGCATGTGGTAACTCCATAACGTTCGCTGCTACCAAATTGTACGTAAAAAATTGCAAATTCAAATGAGGAGCAGCGAAACATTGGGTCTGGATCTCGCTTATGCGATCATGCACTGAGATTTAGTGCATGCGGTATGTGTGCAATACAGTGCATGCGGTATGTATGCACAGTGTATATGCATGCGATACGCTCACTGCATGCAGCTGGGCCCCGTACCAGCCCGGCGGTCGCGACCACCGTGCGGTGTTTAACAGCCGCTAGAGTTCTACGAGTCGCGCTGCAGCTGTGGAACATCGACTTCGAAGTTACCGATGCTTCAAGCCCTCGATGTTGATTACGAAATGGCAGAAAAGAAGCTTACGAAGACCAAGAAATGGTCTCAGAAGTACAAGACCGAATACAGTCTCCAATACCCATGTATTCGAAAGTCTGAAAGAGGAATTCATCATGCGTATTGTACAGTATGCAGCGTTGATATTTCAGTTGAGCACGGAGGTCGCGATGATATTCGGAAGCACGTTGGAAGCAAACGGCACACAGACATTGCAAAGGAGAGATCTTCGAGCACGAGTACCGGTACACTTCTGAATTATTTCACCAAACAAGGGACAAGCGAGGAAGAGGATGTTACCCGAGCGGAACTTCTCTTTAGTGGATTTATTGTGGAACATAACTTGCCCATATCAGTCTCAGATCATGCTGGACCTCTATTTCAAAAGATGTTTCCAGATTCAAAAGTTGCTTCAAAGTATGGATGTGCAAGAACAAAAACTTGCAAGATGTGCAAGATGTGCAAGAACAAAAAAAAAAAAAAAACAAGAACAAAAAGCAAGAAAAAAAAAAAAAAAAAAAAGAACAAAAAAAAAAGAACAAGAACAAAGAAGAAAAAAAGAACACTGGTCAACAATTTTTTACTTTCTGAATGTTGTCTATATTTCTACAAGTGAATTAGGGTATTCTGGCACTGCTGAATCAGGAAATGGCATCCGTTTCTCTCCATCAGGTCAGGTTTTTGTGCTAAGTTGATTTGAAAAAATCAGATCTTGTGACAAAATCAATTACATTTTTGTGGCGTTATCAGCTGATTTTTGTCAACACATATCATCCTAAACATGTTTTTAAGAAAAAAAAAATGTTTTGCCATCAACATTTATTGATTACATGATAGAAACATCGATTACTGTCATCTGAATGGTGGGCATTGATAAAGGTAAGTACAAGTAAATTGCATGTTGCGTCACCACTGTTCAAACTTCAGGGCTTGAACTTCCGTTTCTTCGAACTCCTGGAATGTTCAGCGGCAGGGAGGTCTCTCTTCAGATTCCAACAGTAGTCAGCCATCATGACTGCGTCCCAGCGACCCTGATACCTGGTCTCCATCTCCTTCATGTCCTGATGGAATCTCTCCCCTGCTCGTCACTCATTGAACCCAGGTTCTCAGGAAACCGGTTCATATGTGAAAATAGGTAGTGCATCTTGATGCTCATGTTGCAGCCCAGGTTTCTGAAAGCAGTCAGCATGTTGTTGACAAGTTCTGCGTAGTTTCTGGCCTTATTGTTGCCAAGAAAGTTCTTCACTACCAAAACAAATGTCTTCCACGCTTCCAGTTCCACTTCGTTCATTGAGTTTTTGAACTCTAGATCTCTGATGAGCTGATGGATCTGAGAACCATCAAAGATGCCAGCTTTCAACTTCTCCATGGTCAATCCTGGAAAAGCCTGGCACAAGTAAGTGAAGCAGTCACCATCTTTGTCCAGAGCCTTGGTGAACTGCTTGATTAAGCCGAGCTTGATGTGCAGCGGTGGGAAGAGTATTCTGTCTCTGTCCACCAGAGGGTCGTTGATGACGTTCCTTTCTTTGCATGGCACCAATTCCTCCCGCACAGGCCAGTCCTTCTTCGTGTAATGCTGAGCACGGTCCCTACTATCCCACATGCACAGAGAACATGGGTACTTGGTGAAGCCAGACTGTTGTCCCAACAAAAAGTTCACCATCTTCAGGTCAACACAAATAAACCACTTATGCTGATCATAACCAATTTTCTCCAGCACGTACTTCACCACTTCATACTTCTCCTTCAGTGTAGTCGAGTGAGCGATGGGTACAGAGGCAAACTGGTTGCCGTTGTGTAGCAGAACACATTTCAGTGATCGCTTGCTGCTGTCAATGAACAGTCTCCAATCTTTGGGTTCGTACTGTGGCACTCCAAGCTTGAGCAGAAGCGCATGTCATAAATTGGCGCATGTAGGTATTGTACATTCTTCAGAGTTCGTTATTTCAAGAAATACAACTTTTTTGTATCACATTATGACAAAATCTGCCCCATTAACTTTAGTTTTGATCCACGAACTTTATGCTTTGCCTCACCAATTTTTGGAAGATTTTGAGGTTTTATGACTTCAAACTGATCCCTTTTCGACATAATCACCTAGAACTTTCGTACCTGAATACTTCTTGTCATTAAAATAATTATTTCCAATCAAAACAATTATTTGACATGACATTTTACCCCCACCAACTTCTTCTAAAATGCTCCACACATGCGTACATGTGAACAAAAATGTAAAAAACGACATGTGGCCATATCTCAAAAACTTGACCTGATTGAACAAAACTAATGTGAGTTTTGGATTCAGCGCATCAGATTCGTCCTAAATCAGCTTAAAAATGCAGACAACAAATTTGTTGTTGACCAGTGTAATTGGTGAGTTGTCAAATGTTACTGCTTCATCTATTGCCGATATTGCTAGACTAGCTCCATTTAGCCTAGCTACAGACGGTAGCAATGACAGTGGTGAGGCCCAGCTATATCCTGTCCTGATTTCGTACTATGACAACAGTGCTGGGATTGTGAAGCAAGGTTTGCTAAGTTTGCCTGCATGCAAACAAGATTCCACTGGAGAAAACATTTTCAAACTGCTTGATCATGAGTTCAGTGACAGGAAAATTCCGTGGGGAAATTGTGTTTCCTTTTGTGCTGATAATGCCTCTGTCATGGTGGGCAAGCACAAAGGAGTCGCTGCTTATATCCACAAACAAAATCCAGAGTGCTACATCATGGGATGCCCTTGCCATATGATGCACAATACGGCCAAGAAGGCGGCTCAGGCCTTACCCATTGAATTAGATGACTTTCTCATCGATATTTACTACTACTTGGACAAAAGTAGTAAACGCGTCAAAGGAGTGAAAGCACTGCAAGAACTCTGTGATGCCCCGACACACAAGATTCTGAAGCATGTCGCAACAAGGTGGCTGTCCCTTGGTCAGTGCCTAGACAGGCTGATTGAACAGTGGGAGCCACTTCGCCTCTTCTTCAAAGAAGAAGTACGAAGAAAAATGCAACCAACTGTAGCCAAGACTCTAACAACGAGCAAGAAGGACGGCACTGTATCTACTGCCAGTACTGGCACTGCAGGATCAAGCACTAGTGGAGCAGCATTCACCACTACCACTGCAGTATCTGCTGCGAAGAAGACAGCAGGGACAGCACCAAAACCAATGCTGAGAGCAGGTAGCATCACCGGCCCTTCATCACGTTCATCTACAAAGCAGATCCCTTCAGAGTCGAGAAAGACTGTGATAGTCCCATCTACAGGCAAAGAAGGACCCAAGTTAAGTTCTGCTTTTGCCAAATCACTTGATAGAAGCTCAGCAAAACCTTCGAATCAGAGGTCTTCTTCCTTGGCTGCACCTACCTCAAGCTCTCTCCTCAAACGTAAAATTGGATCTGGTACTACGAGTCTGACCTCTTCTGCTGGCAGTAAACGCAAGTGTGATCGCCCTGCGGCTAAGTGTACTACGAGTTCTACAACTAAAAGCGCATCTTCCTCAAACACTGTGCAGGAATCTAGAGAAAAACGTGTCAACAGGATGTTCTTGTCTCCACAAACAAAACTCTATTGTTTCTTCCTTCGATATGCTAACAAGCTTTTTGAGAAGGGGAATCTTCTGCTCCAAAGAGACGAACCCTGTATTCATCTCCTGCACGGAGAATTGAATGGTCTTCTGAAAGATATCTTCGTACGGTTTTTGAAACCATCGGTGTCATCGGTTGCTCTGGTAAATGTACCCTTCTCTGACAGAAATCATCAGAAGAATGATGAGGACCTCATGATTGGGAACGATGCCAAACTGTATATAAGGGAACAAAGGAGTCTCAAGAAATCCACCTTCACTCTGAGTGAGTCAGACATCCAAGGTTTCTTCAGTGCAGTTCGCTCATATTATGTGAAAGCCTGCAATTACATCTTCAAAACCTGGCCGCTAGGTGATGAATTAGCCAAGCATGCTCAGGTGCTGGATGTTAAGCTACACCAAGAAGTGGGGTTTGACTGTGTGGAGTTTTTCATCAAGAAATTCCCCTGTCTGTTCAGTGGCGGTGATAGTGACATAGACAGTCTTGAGAGTGAATTCGCTCACTACCAGGCAGACGCCTCCATAGCTACAATTGCTACTGAGACAGTGAGAGTGGATGAGCAGTGGCATCGGATTTCACAGCTCACAGATCCCTGCACTGGTGCCAAGAAGTATCCTAATTTGAGCAAAGTGATGAAGGGAATCTTGGTCATTCCTCATTCGAACGCATCATGTGAGCGGGCACTCAGTCTTGTACGGAAGAATCATACTGAATTTCGTCCCAATTTGAGTGTCAAAACCCTGGAAGCTCTCTTAATTGAAAAACTAGCTCATAGCACCCCTTGCTACCAGAGAGAATACAGCAAAGACAAAATCAGAAGGGCTAAAAGAGCCACACAGCTGTCACTCAGCAAAGCTGCCATGGAAAAAGCAAGCAGCAGTAGTACCAGCCAGTAAGGTAAGAAAAATATTGCTTCTTTTGTGCTTTTTGTTAATCTTTGATTGTCCCCTAACTTACTAATATTAACATACATGTAACATTAAAAAGTGCACAATTTTCCCCTTTTTTTGTTCAAAAAGTGGGAATTCTTAACATGTTAAATGCTCCAAAATAGGGCTCAGAGGGCACTAGAGAGCGTCTAGAACCCCAGAGCTTCCAGGGCCCTAAGGCGGGCCCTGGACCCCGCCGCATGGGTCGAGCGCTCCGCGCTCGAGATGTGCGCTTCGCGCACATTATTTGGTGTCGGTTGAAAATCCTCCCTAATTCTGATTTCCAAAAGTTGGCATCTCTGCCATTGCGAGGATTCACAGTATTCTATGTCGTCCACTGCGAGGATTCCCAATATTCAATGTCATCCACTGCGAGGATTCCCAATATTCTATGTAGTCCACTGCTGAGATTCCCAATATTCTATGTGATCCACTGCTAAGATTCCCAATATTCTATGTGATCCACTGCTAAAATTCCCAATTTTCTATGTGATCCACTGCTAAGATTCCCAATATTCTATGCGATCCATTGCGAGGATTCACAGTATTCTATGTCGTCCACTGCGAGGATTCCCAATATTCAATGTCATCCACTGCGAGGATTCCCAATATTCTATGTAGTCCACTGCTAGGATTCCCAATATTCTATGTAGTCCACTGCCAAGATTCCCAATATTCTATGTCATCCACTGCTAGGATTCCCAATATTATATTTCATCCACTGCTAAGATTCCCAATATTCTATGTCTTCCACTGCTAGGATTCCCATTATTATAAGTCATCCATTGCTAAGATTCCCAATATTCCACTGTAGTCCACTGCTGGGATTCCTAATATTCTATGTCGTTAAGCCTGGTGTTGGCTTCGTGGTCAAGGTCTTCGGGTGTTGAATTCAAGCCCCTGGTCCTTTGAATTAACCCAGCCTGTCATCAGCATGCCATCTTTCTGAGATCGGCACAAATGAGTACCAGCTTACTGATAACAAGGGCTCTGTATCAGTTTTACAGCCCTGCTCCAGAAAATGATGCAGCCAAACAGCCACAGGCTGCATATGAATAAATATATTCCATGTAGTCCATGGCAAGGTATTCTGCACAATTATACATCCATCACAACATTCACCACAGCAGTGTCACACTCAAATAATACATACTGATGTATGGAACAAGAATCAGTTTTCAACACCCTCTTGTAATATGACTGCCCTTGCAAGGAACTTCACTGATGGAGGAGGTCATTTGTCCCATCACCGTCTGTGCAATGTTTGCCAACCTATGGCAAACATGCTCTATCCTTTTTAAAATCTGAGCATAAAGCAGAGAAGCAGCCCAATACCATCCATCCTTCCGAGGTCGGCAAAATGAGCACCAGTGTACTGGTAAGGGGGACATTGCATCAGCGGCATAGCCACGTCCCAACCAATGATGCAACCAGCAGCCACAGGCTGCACGAGAGAGAGAGAGAGAGAGAGAGAGAGAGAGAGAGAGAGAGAGAGAGAGAGAGAGAGAGAGAGAGAGAGAGAGAGAGAGAGAGAGACCGAGAGAGGGAGACCGAGAGAGAGGGACCGAGAGAGAGGGACCGAGAGAGAGGGACCGAGAGAGAGGGACCGAGAGTGTGCCCATACCATTTTATGTCTTTGGTATGACTCGGTCATAGTTCTAACTGCTGACCTTCCATACTCGGAGCGGACGCTTTAACCATTTCAACACAGTCTGGTTAATCTCTGCTTATTCTTCTTCTTCTTGAAATCACTTTGGTATAACAGCAAAAGCAACACATTTTGTAACTGGAGAGTTCATAGAACACCTTGCCCCATGCTGTCCTGAGGAAGATGTACATGGGCGGGTCGACGAGTGACAAATTTGATTCGTCGTGACAACGTAAAATGCTGTATGTCCAAGTATTGTGAACCGAAGTGCTTTGGAAGTGGAAGTGTTCTACGGTGTTCAAACATATAATTCAATTTTAATAAAACAAAATTTTTTCGTGTTGAAAACAAAAATTGCAATGAAAAAAAAATACAATAAAATTGCGTGTTGTTTGTGTCCTTTATAACGTCCTTAAAAACAGTAAGTTTCCTGTTTGGAATGATTTTCAGTTTTGTTTGACTGCCAGGCAGGCAAAGTAAAAAATATTCTCACTTTATACTGTACATGCGTGATTGGGACAAATTCAGAGACAATGAAACTGCAGGTTTGTCTTCCGATTCGTGTTCAAAATATAACTTGATTTAATTATACTGTTCCTCAATCATCAACTGACGTTTGTGGACAGACAGACAGACAGACAGACAGACAGAAGTGAACCAATTGCTTAACCACGGTCTTTGCTTTGCGTGTGTGGGGTAATGAGAGTCATGTAATAACGAATTGCAGAAAATAAATAAAAAAATATAATGTAACACTCGTCACACTAGAATGTGTGTGTCTCGTTCAAGTGCCACAGACCCGGTAATCACAATGTTCATCCCCATGTTCACAGATGCCAGATTCCCCGACGAGGGCAGTTTGGAGTTGATTTTCTCACCGGATCCTGATACACCCCCTGGTATGTACTGCTGTGTTTCCGATACCAACTGCTATGACATTCCTAAGACATTACCAAACCTGAATACGTGCTTGAATATATCACGTACCTGAATTTGTTTTCCTTCTCAGGTGAATGAATCGATTTGAAAGATTATTCTTTCATTTCACCCACGATTCCATGGAGTAAACCATTCCTGAGCAATATCTTAATCCTGGGTGTAGACTTTTGGGCAACTGAACCATACTTGATGGATCTTTACCCTGGAGTACATTCACATTCACGTCCCGTTGGTGACTTAACGGTCAGGGTGGTTGGCCTTGGGTCAAACCTGACCTCTCATTCGTCGACTCTGAATTTATTTTCTTATTATTATTCTTCTCTTGTAATTGAATCATGGCGTAGGGGAAGTGGGGGTCCCTAGCAAGGTATTATTGGCCAACGATGTTGAGTGTTCAACAAAACGGCATTGCATTAGAACGTATGTTCGTAAGTGCCAACGTTATAAATTAAATTTAAATAAAATAAAACTTTTAAAGCTGGTAGAAAACAAATATCTGCGACACCGGGTGTCAGCACAACGGTTTCCGTACTTTTAAATCAAGTGCAAGGGGAAATGGATCAAATTTAATGATCGATGAACCCTTTGAGTGACGGATAACCCATTTTGTGGGCCTTTTAATCTTCCGATACCTTCTGATCTGACGTACCATCGTCTCTTACCGAGTGTCCGTGCTGCCAAAGCAGTTTCTTGGCATGGGTTATACTGGCTGGTTTGCCATTGTCTTCCCGGCAGTAATTATGGCAGGACGATTAGGCTGAGAGGCGAGTGTGCGTACCTGGACGACATCCTGCCAAACTGCACACTACTTTAGGAATGCATCATCTGATCCAAACAGCATTTTCCCAAGAAAACCGAATTCTAAAAAGCTAAACTTGTGATGATATTGTGACAGATTTCTGACATCATCAATCATGATGAAAACGTGATTTTGGGGGGGAAAAAAAAAAAGAGTAAATGACATCATGACAGGGTTCGTATGCGCAGTTATTTTTTCTAAAACTGGCAAAACCAATTTTGTTCATACGGACAGATTTTTCTTTGAAACAAGGAAACCGTGAGAAAGAAAAATTAATCTTTTCTTCTCGTGATTTTGTCGTTTCAAGAAAACTTTTCTTATTTTCAGAACATGGTTTGTTCCAAATAAAATTCCTTTTTTAACAGGGAATACCTTTGCTATGATGTGTGGAGGGACATTGGACACTGATATTTAACATGTAACTTCCCTCTCGGACATTTTCACGAGTTACGTTTCAATGAATCGTTCCCTGGGAGTTATAAGGTTTCTGAACGCCCACTTTGATAAACATCTGAATGAGTTTAAACCGCCCCACATAGATGGCTTATCCAAGTGATCTTGTTTGAAGGTTTACTGGCTCGTTCATTCTGCGTTGTCAGTGCCATGGTGAATGTACTCACCAATTACCTTTTGTTTCCCTTTTTTCCTGTACAGACACAAAGCTTTTTGGCAATAACTCCGGGATTCGTGTAAACAACAGGAAGTCAGACCCGATAGTACGCTGGGATTCATACCTGGACTTCAGCACCACAGAAATGCAGAGTACTAGCGGTGAGTGTGAGTGTGTGTGTTGGTTCCTGTAATGTGTTCCGGTGCATTTGCACGTCCAAGTGGAGCATTTTCAACCTCTTCTAAAGGTTACCTGTCAACTGCACCTTATCCTGTCAGCAGAGAGAGGGAGAGGGAGAGAGTTGGCCCAAAAAGGGAGTAAACCGGCGTGATGGACGACTGAAAGGCCGACAGGTAGTTTAGTTTGGAGACATTCCAGATAACACTTGTTTGGACAAGCGAGTGAACTGGACCTAGTGTAGGCATCCGCCCTTGGCGGTGATTGGAGGGCCCACTTTGCACCTGGGGTTCCTGTCGTCTTGGGTGGAGTTGCACAGGGGGTTATTTACTCTCCACGGCGGCTCTGCCATTCCAAGGTGCATCGTATTCATTATCCTCCCACTGGAATAGTTTGCTCCTCTTTGTTTTCATCCTCTAACCGCATTGCTGGTTACCTGTGAGTAACTTTGTGCTCTTTTAAAAGTTCATACCCAACCTTCTTTTGGTGGTGTTTCTCGTGGTCGCTGAAGCGGATGTGTTTTGGGGCGTTTAGAATGCACTGGATAAAGTCTTGTTAACTATCGACAATTTGTCGGATTAAAACACCAGAAGTGAAAGGTCATGCAATTGTGTAAAAACGTACGGTATTTCAATTGTCTATTTAATAACTCGGTGCTGAGTTGCGGATCCTGTGCATAAATCAGGCAGATTCAGCTGTTACAGTTTTCGACATCAAGACGTTTATACTGTCTGTCTGCGATTTGTTTCCTGGTATTTAAATAATTTTGTGCTTTCTTGTGAAAACTCTTCGGCTCGGCCAAATATGTGAACGGATCGTAAGGACTGTCTGTTTCCGGTATTGGGATTTATCCCGAAACATACTTTGCCCCCGATGGGGTGTCAGCCCGACTGGTGACTTGTATTTTGAGTACTGTCCGTCCATCTGTCTGGAGCCTCGATTCGAAAAAGACTGGAGCCTCTTCAAAAAGACCGGATGCCTCGACTCAAAAAAGACTGGAGCTTTGACTCGAAAAAGACCGTTTGCCTCGACTCAAAGACTGGAGCCTTGACTCGAAAAAGACTGGTTTCCTCGACGCGACTCGAAAAAAACTGGAGCCTCGACTCGAAAAAGACGGAGTTCCTCAACTCGAAAAAGACCGAGTGCCTCGACTCGAAAAAGACCGGGTACCTCAGCTCGAAAAAGACCGAGTGCCTCGACTCGAAAAAGACTGGGTCCCTCGACTAGAAAAAGACCGAGTTCCTCGACTCGAAAAAGACCGGGTGCCTCGACTCGAAAAAGACCGAGTGCCTCGACTCGAAAAAAACCGGGTTCCTCGACTCGAAAAAGACCGAATTCCTCGGCTCGAAAAAGACCGGGTTCCTCGACTCTAAAAAGACCGGGTGCCTCGACTCGAAAAAGACCGGGTGTCTCGACTAGAAAAAGACCGGGTGCCTCGCCTCGAAAAAGACCGAGTTCCTCGACTCGAAAAAGACCGAGTGCCTCGGCTCGAAAAAAAACCGGGTTCCTCGACTAGAAAAAGACCGAGTTCCTCGGCTCGAAAAAGACCGGGTGCCTCGACTCAAAAAAGACCGAGTTCCTCGGCTCGAAAAAGACCGGGTGCCTCGACTCGAAAAAGACCGGGTTCCTCGACTCAAAAAAGACCGGGTGCCTCGACTCGAAAAAGACCGGGTTCCTCGACTCAAAAAAGACCGGGTGCCTCGACTCGAAAAAAAAGCCGGATCCATTTCTTTTATTCTCAGCAAATGTATGCAATAACATCTGGGGATGAGGCTCGTCAAATGGTTTTGGGATCGCAGCTAATTTGGAAATTTAGGAATTCCTAATAACATTTTATGGGATAAAATATAATGGGATTGTGTACGACTTTGTTACATTTATATTAAAACGAATACTCGATTCATTTATATATCGTTTCCTTTTATGATAAAGATGAGTACAGGATTGTATATGTGAGAGCCATTATCACTTTGTATAATCTTTACCATCTGCACGACCAGCATTCCACTTTGAATTGTTTAAATTTATACTCTTTACCGTTCTTTGACCTACATACCACCTGAATTATTTATTTCTTTATATACACTTTACCATCTCCACAACAAACCCACAAACTTAAATTATTTATTAATTAATGTATACTTTTCCAACTTCCCTCCCAACACACATCAAATTATTTGTTAATATACACTTCACCATCAGCACAACATACCACCTTGAAATGTTTGGGGTTTTTTTCTGTACAAAGTCAAGGCTCATGGAAGAAGAACACAGAATGGATCAGCACAAAACAGAACAAAAGGAAGAGTAGAAAGAGGGTGGAAAACACCAACAGCAGGGTTGAAGGACAGAATAGATGGAGACTTAGACAAATATGGGATGAGGGGTAGGGAAGGACTCGTGGAGTGGACAATGTAGATACAGAAACAAACTCTTGGGAAGGAAAAGCTGAAAATTTGCAAGTAGATGGGCTTGGCGATAGGGGGCTGTAACGGGTGTGGGACAGATCATGGTTTTTGATTGGGGATGATCTGATATGGTGATGAACAGCTGTCTTGAAGACCTGGAGGGAAGAATGGGATTGAAGAGGATGTGGAAGTTGGTTCCACACGCAGGAAAAAAAGAAAAGAGGAACAAATGAGTGGAGGTGAGCAGCGTTTCTGGATTTTCGGAGTTTCACCAGAAGACGGTTAATGGTGGACTGTGTGAGCCCTGCAGAAACCTGGGGGGAAGGGGGCCAACAAAGCATGGAAAGAGCAGAGGGTGCAAGAAAAAGAAAGGAATCGGAAGAAGACAGAGACCACTTAACTGACCTGTCTGCGATGGAAAAGTGAGACCCATAGCATCAGCTTTATCGCTGGAGATTCCAATAATCTTGAAGGCCTTGGTTTCAACATAGCCAGCCCAGAGGGGATCGCAGTACTCCATCAAGCTGAGGATGAATGCTTTGGAGGTGAATAGGAGTTTAGGTGTGCCAAGGAAGGACTTTGTACAATGGATAGTGCCCAGTCAGCAGCTTTCTTTGGAGGAAACTTTGAAATATGGTTTGCCAAAGAAAGATCATGGCTGAAAGTGGCACCCAGGAGTTTGAATGACTGATCCTCCTCAAGAGGAATAGTAAGAAGTTAGTTGGGGGAGGGGTGTGGAGGTGGGTGGACAGGGGGGGGCGATGGTTGCCAGATGGTCCTTTCTGAGTGAGATAGTGAGTGTGAGATTTGTCAGAATTTAAAGTCGTATTCCATGTGTTTGACCATCTTGTGTAGCCTGGTGCTGGCTAAGTAGTTAGGGTGGTGGCTTGGGATCCTAGGGTCCTGAGTTTGAGCCCCGTTGGCCACTGTATCAACACCAGGGGGTTGACTCAGCCTGTCATCCTTCCGACGTCGGCAAAATAAGCACCAGTATACTGGTACTAGGGGCACTGCATCAGCGGCATTGCTGCGCCCCTAACCAATGATGCAACCAGCAGCCAAAAAGGCAGCACATGATGGGGGAACCAGCTTGTGATTTTGTCAAGGTCTCGAGAGAGGGAAGTGGCTCCCTGCCTGTCTGAAGAATGAGGGATGTCATGGCAGAGGGTGGGGTCATCAGCAAATAGATTTCCCAGAGAGTCAGAGAGATTGTTGATGAGTATTAGGAATAGGAATAAGTCCACCAGAACAGATTTTGTTGATACCTTTTACCATTCAATACTGATTTAGCACCTCAAAATATTAATTTATTTATTTACAAGCAAATACATCCTGTTTCTTCGCTGATGGGAATATTGGGGGGGGGGGGAGTGGAGAAAGAGAAAGGAGGAATAGAGGAGGTAAAGGAGAGGAGGGTGAGAGGACACAGGGGAGGGGGAGAGGGAGAGGAAGGGGCTGGCAAGAGTGAAGGGGGAGTGAGGAAGGGGGGATGGGGAGAGCAACGCCTCACCGAATGTTGCTGAACACTCTGGGGGGGGGGGGGTGGAAGCGAAGAGGATGGGGAGAGAGGAGGGGGAAGTTGGGAGGTGTAGGGGGTTTAGGAGGAGGTAAGCATGAGGTGAGGGATTCTCAACTTGTGTTTGGTCGTCAGACTTGTGGAGAAGGTTGTGGGGGATGGGGGGTAGTACAGGATTGATCAAAATGGGGTACGTTAAAACAGCATGTTAATGCGAAGGCTGCTGGGAGATTCCATGGGGGGTGGAGAGGGGAGGGGGTTTGGGAGGAGGTAAGCATGAGGGGAGGTGGAGGGAAGGCAGCGTGATGGGAAGGGAAGGGTGACAAAACACGGCCAAACAGCAACATTTCTTTTTTAACTGCCAGGTTCGATATAAAACTGGGTGGGAGCCCTTAAAAACTCACGCTACGCAACTGGCAAAGGCCTGCCTGCATGCATGCTCGCACATGCAGAGACCTTTGCATGCCTCTGGTGGGCTCACTCCAAATCTGATTTGTACATGCTACCTAATGGGGAAGCAGTTTTAAATTCAAAACTAATCTGTCAGTCCATAACAGTCCCCTCAACAGAGGGGGAGGGGTGGGAGAGAGAGGAAGAGGGGTGGGAGAGGGAGAGAGGGAGAGAGAGGGAGAAGAGAGGATTAGGGGGGAGAGGGGTGGGGTCGGAGAGAGTGAGAGAGAGAGAGAGAGCGAGCGAGAGAGATCGAGATAGATAGATACAGAGTGGGATAGAGAGGGTGAGGAGGAGGGGGAGGGGAGTGGCAGAGGAGGGAGGGGTGAGAGAGAGAGAGGAGGAGAGAGTGCATAGGGGAAGAGGGGGAGAGTAGAGGAGGGGGGGGGGAATTCTGGCAGATGTGACGCCCAGTTTAATATTCATCTGAGAGACGGCACACACATTGATGAATCACCCTGCCGGTGAAACAACAGAATGACCGTTTATAGCTGGGTTGGGATTTGAACCCAGGTTTTGACAGCTTAGAGGGAGCATGCGTACCTCTCGGTTATCCTGCCGTGATGTGTTGATTCAATTCATTTGAACAATTACAAACATTTTTTTCCTCATTGTGATCATCTAATTTATATTGCCTTCCTAACTTCGATATTGAACCCCGGTATCGCTGTCAAAGCTGGTGTCTCTGGGCATTTATATGTATTGCAACGTATCCAGCGATTCGCAGTTATGATGAAAAGGCAATCGATAATATAAGTGAGGAAAGTAAAAAAAAAAAAAAAAAACTTTATCATTAAGAAGCCATGGCGGCTTGTTCCAAGTCGAGGAATTGTTCAGCAGGCCAAAAAAAAATGGCGGCTTCAGACTCAGGCGAGCTGACAGACCAAGATTGTGCTCCGCCATCTTGGTTCGGCTTATTTTGTTGTTTTTCGTGATGAGCATCCCCTAAATTATCTTCAAAGGGGTGTTTTAATTAACCCAAACACCCAGTTTTCACTCATACACTGCCATGGAGTTCCCTTCATATGCATGTAAAGTTTTGGGGCAGCTAGGTTTCATGGTTTTGGAGTTATGGAGGAGACGGACGGACTGACGGATGGACACACACCGACATTTATTTTTATAAATGTACACTTTACCATCTCCGCAACAGAAAGGGTTCCAGTGGAAGTAGTCTGAATAAAGTGTGCTGTCACTGCCTTGGGAAGCATCAGTCCCAGACATGCCCTTACTTGCATCAATCCCAACATAACAGAACCCCCGTGAAACCCGACATGCATGCTGAAATCGCCACACAGGTACGGAGTCGCCGCAAGGCCACTCTGTAGTGTGGTATTGTTAGTCACCTCGTTGCTCCGCACAGCTACAAAACCTAACCGCACTGCACTACAGAGTCGCCTCATTGCGGAATTCCTCCACTCAGCATCTTGGGAGTTCATCTCTGGTACCTCACATCACTCGTTAGGAAGACCGAGTTCATTATCAGGGACCCATGGAAATTCCGCGTTATGATTCAGGTCTAAACATCAAAGGTTCATTCATGTTTCTCAACCGCAGGTGGAGGGAATTTCCTTCCAATTAGGGGTAAAAGACTGATTGGGCCTTTTGATGGTTACATGCTAACTGCAATCAGCATTTCATGTGGAGCATGTTTGGTAGCCTTGGTGGTGTGCATTTCTGTCGATGCTGTCGCTGATGAAACTCACCAGGAAACGATGAAACTGGTACGTCAGCTGATGTGGGCATGTACCGCCAATAAGAGATGAAACCGGTACATCAGCGAAGTCCTCCGACCTGGACAAACCCATCACAGTGATGTCATGAGTGCAAACCCAGAAGGGTTTGCTGTCACCAACCAAGGAAATTGCCTTCTCTATATAGCCGAGAGCAAGGTACATTTACGCTTAATCTACATCATACCAGTCTGCGTTGAACATCAAGGTCAAATGGCGGTCAAAGAAACAAAAGTGTTTTTTTGCCATTGCTGAATCTCAAAGAATGCTTGGCCTTCCAAGATGTTCTTCCATCATAACAGTGTACCTGCACTGCAGTTGTGCACCTGATATTTTATTCATGTCCTTGACCTACTCATTTCGGATTGTGACCTAATTAACAAAAAACACATTTTTGATCATAACTTGAATAGTTTTCCTCCGGTTTTCATGACGTTGAGTTTTATGGAGAGACTGTAATTGCGGACACATTTTCTGAATTTACAATCTTTCCATAAATGTTCAAGGTCAAGGTCATATGATGGTCCAAAAAATATGGACATCATTACATCGTGGGCCAAGATAAGTCGCATGCTCTCACTTTGTGATCACAGATACCAAGTTGTGAATTGCCATTTCTCAGATGCAAGGGGCGATCTTAGATGAAGGATTTATATTCTGATTATGTTCACGACGTTTTAGAACTTCTTTTCACATTCTCTGAGCATCTGATCTTTCATATGGATGTAACTTTCACAGTTTTTGCTGTCAAGTAATTTCTGCTGAGGTTAAGTCCAATGAATAAATGTTCCTTGTTGTAACCATGTAAATGTCGACAGTCATCACATTTGGCGCGCGAAAGTTACACATTGCAAAACAACTTTCAAAGAAAAACCGCAAAAGATAATTCTGCCAAACAAGAAGTACTTTACAGTATTAATTGTGTGTCTCCTGGGTAGGGAGTCTTAATTATCTGATATAGACATTAGTTAGGTTAGAGTGTCCCATCAATTTGTTGTTGTTCATAAAACTGGGTGAGGATGGACAGGAAGGGGGTGACACGGCACATTTTCCCACCAAGAGAGGGTGATGACTTCCCACCTGCGGCTCTCTGGCAGGATGTGGAAAGCTGGCATCAGTTCCTCGCCAACACCAAGAGAATATTGCGAAACCTCTGGAGACGGAGACTTGTGAAGGCCTTGGACTGATTGGTGGGACCCCTTGGGGTGGAATCCCTTGAATCCCCTGGTCCGTTATTGGTGAACCTTAGTATGTGGGGGGGGGGGGGGGTGAGGGTTAGTGTAAGATGCCTGTGGGGAATTTTTTGATTTGTCACGTTTTCTGTGCGGTATTCTGTTTGCCATGTCTTGTTAAATAGATCATTTATGTATTAAGAGACGGTTTACCTCATGTCACTACCATTTTGTCGTGCTGATGGACAAATTAATTTTGGATCACTGGAGGGTTACATTTATCTTAATCCTGTTTTGTAGCCATCATGGTAAAAGACCCCACAGGATCACAGGCCAATATTAACCGCTCGGTGTTGTCTTGTGAAAAACAATGTTAGTTCTGCTATCCTTGAAGTTTCGGCTTCAACGTGGCGGTAACCATCCAATCGTGGTTGCGTTCTGTGAGGAGGTTTCCTTCCGCATGACATTATTTTTGCTCAAGTATAACACTTGCTGAAACATATGGGCACCGAGTAGCCAGCACATTGGTTGTTGTCTGTCTTTATTCATATTGATCAGCATGTCTGAGTGATTGATTCTTACGAGGTCTCGTCTGATGATATAAGACACTGTAGCCGTTTAGCTTTCATCCATTTCGTGTTTTGTGTTGGTTTAAAAGTGTCACCACCGAGAGATGTCACTCTACATTAATGGAAAGTTGTACGAACAGAACCTGAGCTTTGTATCTTGATGAAGAACACATATATATATATATATATATATATATATATATATATATATATATATATATATATATATATATATATATATATATATATATACCTGCATATTTACTCATAGGCCAGTGCAGTTGAAATGAAAGTGGGAAATGCTGTATGGGATTCTCATCCTCATTATCTTCCATCCTCCTGCAGGTCTGGGACACACAGAAGGACCAGTTGATGGGAGCCTATACGCACGAGTGCGTAAGAAGGGTTCCACAGACAGTGGAACAGCCACTTCCAACGGCTTCTCTCCACCTGGCTGCCAAGCAGAGGGCCTTGAATCAACTACACCAAATCCTGTGGTCCACAGTGTTTCTAATGAACAAGGAAATCTGGAACAGGCCTACAATTGCTCCATGAGTTTTGACTCTGGACACTCCACAACCTCAGCGCAGACAGATTCCTTGATGCCATCACGAGCTATGCATCTTGTTCCAGCACAGGTCCATGCCAATGGTACGTGCCCACCTCGTGAGACAGCAATTTTGAATGATGAAGAGGAAGAAGAAGATAGAAAGTTGGGCATTGGAATGAAAGATGAAAGTGAAAGTGAAAAAGGAGTACCCATTCCAGCCGTGCCAATTTGGTCTGAACCTTTTCAACCATCTGGTTGCTCTGATGTTAGAACAGGCCCTTTTCAAGAGAAAAGCTGTGAGACGGGATCAACGTTTGGACTGGAGTCTGAAATCTCAAGTAAGGTTGAAATGCAGGCAGGCAAGATGTCTCCACAATTAGCAGCAAGTGTCTCTACTGATCCACATCTTGTGTCAAGAATATCAAGCAATTCAACATTAAGAAATGATAGAACTCATTCACCTTTTGGAGTGAATAATGCTCGAACAGTCAATGGCATCGTGAATCTTTCAATTCCAGAAAATGTTATGGCGAGTTCTCCGAAATACCCTTCAGATTGGCAGCGGCTGGACAGAGCTCCACAGGAGTCGAATCAGGATACACCTCAGCAAGCAGAGTTTGGACCTGTATGTGGACCCATTGAAAGTCAAATCGCTGGAGTAAGAACTGCAGCTGTCCCATCAATACCTGCTCGAACAGCTAGTAGCCGGCAAGCTGTGCAGCGCACGTTGAGTGGATTGAATGGTCGTAGCAGGCCACTGGCACGGCGCCAGCAGTCTGATACAACTTTTGACCGAGAGCGCCCAGCCCTATGTAACTATGACCTTGAGGAGGCAATGTTACCCCGCCTTCGAGCTGAGGAAGACTTTGAGAGATCCCTCCAGGAGTTAAATCGCCTTATCTTGGAGCTCAACCACAAAGTTGTACCTTTTGGTTCTCCAGGGTCAAGACCCAACTGCTCCATAATTCATGAGCAACACCAACAGCTTCACAGTCCAGTTGAAAATAATTCTGTTGTACCCATTGACTTAGCACAACCTTTTGTACAACATCTCAGTCCTCAGAGTACGACCAACTGCGTCTCTCCCAAAACATTTTCACCTCACACTCCTTGTTTAGACTTAAACATGGACCTGAGTCCATCAGACAGACGTTATTATTACCTGAATGGTGGAAGAGCAACACAAAATGAAAATGTACTCCCTAACCAAGTTACGACATGCCTCAACCCCGTGGAAGAGAGTATTGTTTACTCAAGCCCCACGTCCTTGGTACATGTACGAGAAAATAGGACACCGCTTTCGAGTCGGCCAATTGGCCTACTTGGATCTGACATGTTTCCGATGAACAGTGCAAGTGTGGTACCAGTTTCACACTCTAACAGCCACATGCAAGAAGGTGGTGCTGCACTGGTCTGCAATAACTCAACAATTCAGTCATCTGATACAGGTAGCATCAGAACATGTCCACATACGTCCACACATATTGAAATAATCAGGAAGCAGTTTAAATAGGAAATAGCAGAATATGTGCCATCTATTCTTCGAACTGCAAAAAAATGGCATCATCTTTACCAAGCTTAGCACCGTAGGCCTCACACATCACCATTCTTTCTCTTTTCTTTACTTATTCAGTATCTTCTTCCCATAACCTCCTCCATTTTCTTCCTTCTCTCATTTCTGAATTCTATATCTCACAACTCCTTCCACCCACATGGACTTACATAATAAATGTTCTGCCTTTTATGGATTGATTAAAGTAAAATCAATTTTTAGTTTTCATTCTATTAGATGGACCTCTGGTACTTTGTACATGATGCTACATTGAGCCTGGGGAGTAACTGCTGAAATATATCTGTCCAGATTCTTCCCGTCATCTTTGTTTATTGTTCCTTTCACATTTCTTTCTAATTTTTTTTTTCACAATTCTCTTCATTTTAATTCTTTCTTTTTCTTGTCTTTCAAGTCTTTCTCTCTTTCATTATCTGTCTCTCGGAGGAGAAGTTAATTCTTGCAGAAAATTTTCGGTTCGGCTCACTTGGCTTCGTTTGGATGGGATTGAGGGTTGTGGAGTAGCGGCTGAAACCCGAATCCTATCCAGGTTCCTCCTGGTGACTCCATCTTTGCTCTTTACTTCTTCGGGTTCCTTATTGGTCTTCCGTTTGATTGCAATAATTACATTTTAGGAATCCTAAAATTTCCATGCATTTTCACAAAAATAACGATTTTAAAATACAGAATACATTTATTTTTATTTAAATCCCATCCATTTATTACATATGCAAATGTGGTATAATTTGACCCTCTCACCTCATTTCCTCACATCAACCCTGCCTTTCGACTCCCCTTAATACTACTATCCCTTCAATACATTTACCCTCCTTCGTCTCTCCCTCATCATCCTTCCTCCACTTGCTGTTCTCATATTTTATATTCAACGTTAGACACAACCTTCCCCCTCTCCTCCCCCCCCCCCGACCCATGCATCTTTCCCAATGTACTGTACAACCTTAAAAACGTTACTGAACTCTAAATTGACTGTCTTTGGTACACACGATATTGTCGAAGCATTCTTGCCATTCATTGTAATATGTTATGTCAAGCATAGTTCTAAGTTGCTTTTCACATCTCTGATGTTTTGATTTGTAAAGATCCAACTATTTTTTCATGTTGCAGGAAAACAAGGTCTGAGAAGGACAGATCATGAAGATATAGCTAGACTTCATGATGTAGAGGTGAGTTGTGGTCTTTCAAATAATTTGAGAGGTAAGGCTCAATCAGATTTGTTGGAAAATTGAATAAATTTGAAACATTGTTTCAGAGAAATAACCCTGCAGTTTCAGTTGTTCTTTGTTGCAACAGTGGTTGTCCAGCCAAAGGCAATTATGTTAAATATTTGTATTCAGCGTCTTTTAGGAATCAGGGTACTGCCAAGAGAGTCTCCATGTGTTTCCTACTTTAATACATTGGTTGAAAATCAACACAGTGGCAAATGAGAAAATATAGAGGTTAGAACAGTGAATAATTATGAAATTTCTGGTTAACGAAAACAGAAAGCTTGCAGGAATTTGCAGATGATTGGCTGAAGGGTATGGCGAATATTGGCTTTGAAGGACATTCACATCAGATGAGTGCAAATTCTATGACCATGGACATGAATAGACAAAGTGATGCAAGACATATCTGTAAGACTGCTGGAGAACTAGTCACCTCAAACAAAATGGAAACATCATGCAGGTTGAGGATCTTATAAACAGGTTTAGGATCTCGTATAGACTTTCCAAGTTGACTATATATAAAACAAGTTGAGGATCTAATGTACACTTTCCAAGTTCACTAAATATAAAACAAGTTGAGGATCTAATGTTGACTTTTCAAGTTGACTATATAATAAACTACTTGAGGATCTAATGTGGACCTTCCAAGATGACTATATAATAAACAAGTTGAGGATCTCATGTACACTTTCCATGTTGACTATATAATAAACAAGTTGAGGATATAATAAACAAGTTGAGCACACAATAAACAAGTTGAGGATGTAATAAACATGTTGAGCATCTAATCAAGTAAGTTGAGGATCTAATGTAGACTTTGCAAGTTGATGATCTAATAACCAAGTTGAGGATATAATAAACAAGTGAAGGATATAATAAACAAGTTGAGGATCGAAGAAACAATTTGAAGGTACAATAAACAAGTTAAGGATACAATAAAAAAAAGTTGAAGATGCAATAAACAAGTTGAGGATATAATTAACAAATTGAGGATTGAATAAACAATTTGAGGGTACAATAACCAAATTGAAACAATAAACAAGTTGAGGACACAATAAACAAGTTGAGGATATAACAAACATGTTGAGCGTCTTATCAAGTAAGTTGACGATATAATAAACAAGTTGACGATCCAATAAACAAGTTGAGGATATAATAAACAAGTTGACGATCCAATAAACAAGTTGAGGATATAATAAACAAGTTGAGGATATAATAAACAGGTTGAGGATACAATAAGCAAGTTGAGTATCCAGTAAACAAGTTAAGGATACAATAAAAAAAAGTTGAAGATGCAACAAACAAGTTGAGGATACAAGATACAAGTTGAGGTTACAAGAAAAATTTGAGGATATAATAAGCAAGTTGAGCATCTAATCAAGTAAGTTGAGGATCTAATGTAGACTTTTCAAGTTGAGGATATAATAAACAAGTTGAGGATATAATAAACAATTTGAGGATCAAATAAACAATTGAGGATAAAGTAAAAAGTTGAGGATACAATAAACATGTTTAAGATACAACAAACAAGTAGAGGATCAAATAAACACGTTGAGGATAAAATTAACAAGGTGAGGTTCTAATAAACAAGTTGAGGATACAATAAAAAAGTTGAGGATATAATATACAAGTTGAAGATCTAATCAAGTACGTTGAAGATTTAATGTGAACTTTTCAAGTTGACAATACAATAAACAAGTTGAGGATCTTATGTACACTTTCCAAGTTGACTATATAAGAAATAAGTTGAGGATCCAATTTAGACTTTCCAAGTTGACTTCATAATAAACAGGTTGAGGATCTTATGTAGACTTTCCATATTGACGACATAATGAACAAGTTGAGCATCTTATCAAGTAAGTTGAATATCTGATGTTGACTATATAATATACAAGTTGAGGATCCATTGTAGACTTTCCAATTTGACTACATAATAAACAAGTTGAGGATACAAAATTACAAGTTGAGGATACATAATTACAAGTTGAGGATACAATACAAAAGTTGAGGATATAATAAACAAGTTGAGCATCTAATGTAGACTTTCTAAGTTCCCTAAATAACAAACAAGTTGAGGATCTAATCAAGTAATTTGAGGATCAAGTGTAGACTTTCGATGTAGAAGATATAATAAACAAGTTGAGGATCTAATGTCGACTTTCCATGTTGACTATATAATCATCAAGTTGAGGATCTAATGTAGACTTTCCAACTTGACTTCATAATAAACAGGTTGAGGATCTCATGTAGACTTTCCAAGTTGGCTATTTAATCATCAAGTTGAGGATCTTTAGACTTTCCAAGTTGACAATATAATAAATACGTTGAGGAACTAATGTGCACTTTCCAACTTGACTATATAATAAACAAGTTGATCAAATGTAGACTTTCCAACTTGACTATATAATAAACAAGTTGAAGATACCATAAACAATTTGAGGCGATAATAAGCAAATTGAGTATCTAATCAAGTAATTTGAGGATCTAATGTAGACTTTCCATGTTGACGATATAATAGTTGTATCAAAAGGGAAGGTTTGACGCAGTAATGTGCCTATTTTTCAAAGTCGCAATATTCGCTCGCTTACGCTCACTCATATTTCTCCTTTTCAAACTGGAACACATTACTTTGTCAAACACCTCCCTTTTGGTACTACTTTCCCTGCAGGGCTGGGGCTTCACCTTCCTTTCATATGACCATTTCTTTAACCAAACTGAGTCGTCAAATAGAGATCCTATAAATATTTATTTGTGTTTTATTTTTGGGAATAACTTAATTTATTCATCAATTTTACAAAGGTGGTGGGAGCTCGTTAAAACCCCTAACCCCATTTTTTTTTTAGCCGCGTCTCGCATAGCGAACGCTGGCTCTAAAGGCGCTGTCACACCTTGACGATTTAGCCAGCAATGGCAACGTATAAAATGTATGTAAAACGATGGCGTACGCTGAAATTTTGATGTTTTTTTTTTAATTTTGGTCGTATTCATAACGTGTTGGTCGTATGCATAACATTAGTAATGGGCACAGAACGTTTCATTGTCTTATAGATAACTTACACCAACGAATGCTTAGCCTGTTGTCGGCGTTCACAACCTATGCCCAACGATAATTTAACTTAGGCATAGCGCGCTGCACATATCGCCGACGAACTCGTGGCGTAGCCTGTTAAAAACCTGCCGCACGCCGATTTAAATCATAACCGCCTGAAAATTGGAAGTGTCAACATCGCAGTCACACCTTGACGATTTAGCCAGCGTATGCCGACCTATGAAAAATGTGTCTAAAACGCTGGCACACGTCGAATACGGAATGGGTAAGTTGTGTATACGTTAAGAGCATGCTGAAAAACGATGAAGTACGCTGTCATATTTTGTGGTACGTTGTGAAATTTCAAGCATGGTAAAAATTTTATGACGTACTTGCCGTATGGCTCACACGTTCCGCTACGCTGGGAATAAGTTGTAGGCACGGTATGCGATCGTTGACACACGTCGACACAAGTTCCTTGTAAGTTACTCATAAGTCGAAACACGTAGAGGTAATGTTTAGCATACCCAGAACTTATTTTCTCCGTCAAGGCACATTTTCTTTTTTTCTCCTTGGCACGTGACGAAATATCTGAAGTTGTTGTTGTTGTTGTTTTTTTATTTATTTATTTTTAGTCTATCACGAATTTTAAAATATATTCGGACATTTGCTTTTAAGTTTCGACGTCGACGTGACAATATCCTCAAACAGAAAATATTCACAGAAGAGGAACTAAGAATAAGACAAGAGCAAACTAAAGAGGCAATCTGACGTGACGTAATGGCACGTGACGAAATATCGGAAGTTATTGTTGTTGTTTTTTTTAACGCTGCCAATACGCCATTATACGGTAGCTGTAAATTAGAAACGCGTTCAGTAAGTTCTGTGGTCGTCCGGAAGACGTCAATCAAATACGTCTACATACGTCAATATGCGTTGGAGGTACGTTACACATAGGTTCAAAGCACGTTACTCATAGGTTAGAAATAAGTTTTGGGTACGTTCAGCATTACCTTGACGTGTTTCGACTTATGAATAACTTACAAGTAACGTGCCTCAACGTGTTTCAACGATCGCATAACATGCCTCGACATGTGTGCAACAATCGTGTAACGTGCCGACAACACGTTACTCATAGGTTATAAATAAGTTTCGGGTACGCTAATCATTACCTCGACGTGTTTCGACTTATGAGTAACTTACAAGTAACGTGTGTCAATGATCGCATAACGTGCTTACAACTTATGGCCAGCATAGCGGAACGTGTGAGTCATACGCTGGCATACGTCGTGAAATTTCAAGCATGCTAAAATTTGAGGACAACCGCAAAGTACAACGATGAAAGCCAGCGTACGACGACATATGGCAGTGTTTTTTAGCGGGCTCTTAACGTATACAAACTTACCCATAACGTATTCGACGTGTGCCGGCGTTTTTGCCCAATTTTGCATACGTCACGCATACGTTGGCTAAATCGTCAAGGTGTGACAGGGCCTTAAGGAGCTCCACGTTGTTCTTCTTCAGACAAAACCTTTAGGACGCGACTCTTTTATATACAGGATCCCGATCTCCTTAAATAATAAACACCTGTACACATCCCCGCATTGAGGGTGCCTTTTGAGAGCGTCTATCATCAACTTTTAAATATATTCGGACATTTGCTTTAAAGTTTTGAAAAGTTCACGTTACTATTTAAAGATTATTCCATTTAATGTGTTGTAATGTTGTAAATACACTATTTTCACGTCATGAACGAGGAGCCTCCATGACAGGTCTCGCTATTGGCTCCATCAAGGCACGTGACGAAATATTGGAAGTTGTTGTTATTATCTTGCCAAAACGAAGTTTTTGCAAGATATGTTGGTCAGCTTGTATGTTTTTTTTATTTTTTATTTTTGTCTGTAATCACGTATAAAAAAATTCTGCAGAGCACAGTTATCATTGGAAATTTTTGTAACTTCGCATATCAGAGGCCTATAGAGGTCCCTTTCAGCGCATAAAATTTTGAAGGTCAAGGTCAAAGGTCAAGGTCACTTTGGCGCAAATCAGGGGAGTCGACGAAACCCTTATTTTTTGAGTAATTTTGATCGGATCGTCTTCAAACTTCATGGGAATATAGTTCATGGTCTGGCGCTCAGCTGATTAATTTTTGGTGGCGATTGGCCTTGACCTTCATGGTTAGCGCCTAAGGTCAAACATATTTGACCACAAGGTCAAATTTTCAAGTTTTAGGAACCATATCGTGTAGTACCTCAAATTGAACACCTCGATGAGTGCTTTCTAGGTATGTCAAGCTTGAGACATTATGACGTCATTTGGTGATGTTATGAGGCAAAAGCATATTTTTCATGGTTACGCTGTAGAACGATTCTCATCGGAATCTCTCGTCGGCAGATATTCCTCAAGGAGTCGCTCCTGGTGGATAGCAGCTCTGTTCACCTCAGTGTGACCTTAAAGAAGTCACACGTGGTCACCTTTTGGCAAGATACAGGTCACCCTGCGGGTGACATTGGTTTATTTATATATTTATCTGTTTATTTATTTTTTTATTTTATTAGCCACGTCGCGTTGCGAACGCTGGCTCTAAGAGAGCTCCGCGTTGTTGTTGTTGTTGTTGTTGTTGTTGTTCTTCTTCTTCTTCTGGTGAAGACAAAACCTTTATGATGCGGCTCTTGAACACATTTGTCCTTGTTATTAATACTTATATTTTAAACCCATAAGGTAATGTATTTTTTCCATCACTCATGATGTATCTTTTATCATCAAATGCTGTCAGAGCTTTCTTACTAACAGTCTCTGAGAATATTTCATGTTTATAATTTTCATAAGATTAATCTCTCTATACACATCCTTTTTCTTCCATCGACATTTAAGGTAATGTTGAAAGTTCATGGTCTCTTTTAATACACTTCTTTAGACCTTTAAGTTTCTTTTCACATTTGAATTAATTTAATCCTCTCGTTAAGTATTTATAATAAATATGCCTTTGATCTAACACCTACAAATTCACAAAGTATCTTTTCACCTAATTCATCTTTAAATTTACCAATAACCTTTTTATTCTTATTCGAAAAGAGCGGGTTATTAGGATTTTAATTACTTGTATCATAAATATCTTAATCTTTTTTCATATCCTTATAAACATCATCTGTGGTTATCTCTAGTATGAAGATATCCGTATCCATATATAGCAATGCAATATTCTCACCACATATTTTCTTTAGATTATTATAAAAGTAATCATACATGAAATACTTTGAAAGATCGAAAACAGATGTTCCCACATAAATCAGTTTATCCATCTTTATACTCGATTCAAATGAACAGCACAAAAATGATCTGTAAATATTTCTGTAAACCAAATACAGAATTATTCATCAACTTGTAAAAGTCCTTCACAAAATCATGATGAGCCTTTGTTCTCATCCTTGTGTTATAATCAATATATTTACCTAACCAATGACTTTGACTAAACTTAAGTGTCCTTTGTACCTTTTTAACTTGTAGTCCTGCTTCTATAAATTGCTTTAGATTTCTTTGATGGAAAACATACTTCTCTTTTTCAAACAATGTTGTTAGTTATTTGCTTGAAGGAATATATTTAAACTCATTTGAAGAACTAAAGAAATGTTGTTGACAACCACTGAATAGCTCTTGATTGGGGATCTCTTTTTCAGCTCCATAAGGAAGGTCTTTATGTTTGTTATGAAGTTTTCGAGGATAGTTTAAATCTACTTCAAAATAATAACCATAATCCTATTTATCTAAATCTTCTTGACTTGTGGAGATTATATCATCCAAGATAGATTTGTGCTCGTATTCTTTCACCCATTTAAAATTACCATAGGGATGAGATTAAGACATTGCCCAGCTTTACAGGTAATTCGCATCACAATACATTAAGTAAAATGTGGGCTTATCAGGTGAGAAGTCTGGAAGATATTTATTATTTGCCTGAGTATTTCTCTTTGAACAAACTTGTGAAATTCTTCCTCGTTTAGCCTTCTCAATCAGAGAGCATGTCTACATCACTGAGAAGATCAAGGGGTTGTTTAGTCATTTTAACATCGTGCTCCTGGCTAGTCCAGGAGATGGATAATAATGGACAGGATCAAGTCCAAAGGAATCTTTATTATAACAAACTTCTCTAAATGTCTCGAACACATTAGCGAGTAATAAAACATCAGTTATTAAATCAAGGTCATGATATTCACCCACATTCTTCCTCTCAAACTCTTTCCAAAATTGTTTTGCTCTTTCATATTCTTCACCCATAATATGACATCTTCCGAACTTGTTATAAAAATACTTTTGAGGAGGAAGTCTTGTTTCTTTAAATCTTTCAAAGGAATCCTTATTATCATATGGGTAAATGCCCTTTTTAGGAAGAAGAGAAATGTCTTTTCCCAAGTCGGCTTCAGTCCTAAATTATAGGAAAAAGTATATGACAAGAGATGTTTGGAACCAAAGAACTTAGAGCACTTGCCATAAATTTATCAGAGTCAAGAAATCTAATGTTTGTATTTACACCCATTTCACGAATATAAATCTGTTTTGTAAATGAAATGTAATTTTGATCTGTATTGGGAATTGCTGTTATCTTACCAGTAGTCTGACTTAGTTATTTTACAAGGAGATGCATATCATAATGACAGTTATTATGAAGAAATACAGGGATGGATCTAGGGATTCTATAATTAAGATTACAATTATTATGAGCTGCTCCTCTACATTTCCCAGTTATATGGCAATAATCTCAAATCAAGTTATCAGTTTTTTTTTTACCAAAGCCTCTGAGCATATATGAAAAATCCTTGCTTCTTCAAATTATTTCTCTTCATTTGGAGATAAGTCAAGAGGTTTGTTTGTTCTTTACATAATTTTAGTTAGTTTAATACAATCATCTTCAATCCTTTAAACAAATTCATCAGCAGCATCAGGTCTTCCATCCAACTCCAACTTATCATATTTACTTCCTACAGATTATTTAATGTAATAACAAAACCCGCAAGGAATATGCTTTTAATATTTTTTAATATCATCAGTCTTTTCGAAGATGCTCTCAAAATAAGCATATTTGACAAATGGGTGTTTTATACATTTATTTGTTTCATCAAATACAACTTTCTCTCCTGGTCCTGGCATCTCAACAACTGCTGCTTTATGATTAGAACAATACTTTAACTGTTTATCAAGTCTTTGTTGAGATTGAAAGATATTTTGACATCTCTTACAAGGATAGGATTTATGCTTTGATTTATAAACGATTATTTACCAATCTATGAAAGTTTTTGATATATAAGTATAATGAGCGATTTCTTTATTCGTGAAATATAGATCTACATGTCGGTCATTTGACCAACTGTCATTGAATATAGTATTACTAACTCTTAGAATTTAGACTTTATTTTTGTCAGTTAAACCATAAACATTTATTGATAGGTTATTCATGTTCTCAAACTTTGTTATATCTTTTAAGTTCATGGGTTCTCCTCTAGAGATGCCTCGATACCTAATTTCTAATTTATTGTCATATTTCTTCTACTTTGAAACTCTTTCACAGTCTCTTTCCTGTGGATAAAGATGTGCTAAGATACTCCAGAAAAAGCATTTATTATCAGTACTTTGAATATTAATTATTGCCTTTTTACTATTTATATCCTTTGGTAAATCAATGTAAGAAGAAGCCTTGAGCGGAGTGGATTTAAGAATATTAAGGTCGAGATAGGAAACATTCCTAATGTTGAACCAACTACCTTGTTGTTGTTCTTCTAATTCAAATCTAATAAGCTCCACAAAGAAAGGAGATTTAAGAAAGCTATCACCTGATGTAATCCTTGAATCCACCACACCTTATTACAAGGAAATTAAGCAGAGGAGGAGGCCATTCAGCCCATCATGCCTGCACCTCACCAATTCCAGATTTAATAGATTCATCAATTCCCCTTCCCTTCGTGTGCAGTCTTTTCGCTGCTGGTTGCATCATTGGTTAGGGGCGCAGATATGCCGCTGATGCAATGCCCCTATTACCAGTACACTGGTACTCATTTCACCAACCTCGGAAGGATGACAGGGTGAGTGAACCCCCTGGTGTTAATTCAGCGGTAAACGGGGCTTGAACTCAGAGCCCTGGGATCCCAAGCCACCACCCTAACCACTAAACCAACACCAGGTTAAGTTGTCATATATTTTTCTTCAATAACATTAACTTCTCTTGAGAAGGTAGAGGCTCCAAGATATATTTTGAATGATTTATGCTTTTTCAACATTCGACTAACAACCTTGATAATTGAATCCTTTGATATATGAATCACTTCCCAAATGGATCTTTCACTAATGTTAAATCTTATAAGTTTCACCTCTATCCGATCTTAAAAACATCTTTGAAGAGTTGTTATTTCAAATGGTTTTGTCTCAACGACATCTCCCTCTAATCCAATTTTCTTCTTATTTCTCTTCAAGTTTCTCTCAATCTGTGTTTTTGTGATGTTTTTTTATAAGTCTCTTTTAAGACATCCTGAGAAAAGACATCACAATGTTTTGTTTCTTGTTCAAATGGAGATATTTGTCTGAAAAGATTGAATGTGTGTTTGTTGGTTTGAAGGTGTTTTTTATAACATTTATATTCATGATTACATGTTGCAGTACATTGTATTCACCATATTTATAAAGAAAAACTTTGCTTAAAATACAATTTTCTTGATGAAAATCTCACGCTAATTTATGAATGCTTTTCGTTTAAGCTAAAATTTTGTCGATGAAAATTCCGTTTAATTCAGAGGTGAATCTGTGCTTAAAACCATTTTACCCACCAACTTTTTTACTTAATAAATACAATGTATCAAGACACGAAAGACAAGTTTCACGAGATCTCTACATTTGTAAAATATACTGAGAAATATGTCGAGGATGTAAAATTGAATAAAGATAAATATAACAACTATTGGATAAAAACAATTATGGTGAATAATATGAGTTCTTCAATTTCCTTCAGTGGAAGGGCTTTCAGTATATCTGGAAGAACATCAATTAAAGTATCTCTGACAAAAGTTTCTTCTCTCCTTCTGGCAATATATTCAAAACTAGAAAATGCAATGAAACAAGAAAAAGTATCAAAAAGGAAAACTCTTATGGATGAAGCTTGAGAAAGAAAAGATAAGACCATCAGCAATATGCAAGGAGAAATTAGTATTTTTTTTCAACACCCTAAAGATGTAAATCTTGATGAAATAAAGGATGTTAATATATCAGGTGAAATGACATTTCGTTCAGTCGTAGTTAAGGACCATTTTAATATTACCTTTAATATGAAATATACAGTCGTTGAATCTGTTCATGAAAAAAAGTTTCTGGATGTTGTGGTAATGTTTTTTCCACCAATTAAATATGAGTCATTATTCAACTGAAGATTATGAGAGTGATGATAGTATCTCTGTTGGAACAGAAGACAGTTATGATACCGAGAGTTTGTGTTCAAATGATAGTTATGAAAGTAGTTTTAAAGATGATTGTCAAAGTACCAATGGAACTACTGAAGATGATGCCGAAGATTCATTTTATTTGAAGTAAAGTTTTCCGATTATAAATTTGAATAGTACACGAGATCTTGAGCCTCTTGAATTCCCTGATTCTCCATATGACAAATTTGAGAATTGTCTTGCACTTGATAGAATGGGATTAGACAAAGAGTCAGACGCCCATAAACAATGTATATTTTGTGATTATCTTCTAATTAATGAAAAAAAATATATAAAATGGAACATAACTTTCAAAATTTAACCAAAAATGAATTACTTTACAAGATTAATAAGAGAAATGAATGTTAAGTACGAGGGTGATAATACACCTTTTCTTGCAACAGAAAAACTGAACAAATAACAGTAATGTTTCATGGATTGATGATGAAAATTATTCATGATTTACTTTTTCAAGGAAATATCAACATACGATATTGTATTAATAAAAGAATGTATTATCTTGAAATCAAACCAGAACTCAGGATAAAACATGGAGTTTCGAAAAAAAAGCCCATAAAAATTTAAATAATATATTTTCTAAATACATAAATGAATGAATTTTTTACCCATTTGGGAAAATAAGTTAAAGTTTAGCAACCACAAAAATCTTCCAAATTCATGAAGATGTCTCATAATTGGTTTAGGTGGATGTGGAAAAACCTGCCTGCTTTTAAAGATGCTCCTTGCTCCCAACTTTTTAGATTTTGATAATTTAAGATTTTTCACAAAGTCAAGTTTTCAACACGAGTATTAACAGAGTTTCTTGGTGAGGAGCGTGTGTGACATGGACACCTAGAAGGATTAAAAACAAAACCTGTCAAAGGGTAGAGGAGCTCCTTGTGTGCCAACGGACATCCATATCTAGTGGCCAACTGTGTCTGCGGACGTCCTCCTGCAGTAGGTTACTTTTTTATTAGGAGGTTGGTGGCAGGATTTGCACTCCGGCCACCATAAAACACTTCATCCCACAAAACATACCAAAAGAAAAATGAAAACCTACTCCGTAGGAGTAACTCCTGTGCAGCTTCCCTTCACAGGGCAGCTTACCGGATGATTGGATTGGGGCAAAGCCTTCAGAACTCCCAATCTTTGATGACAGGAGGGAAACCATGGGGTAACATCCCTGGGTCAGATTGCGGGAGAGTGTGTCGGAGTGGTGCTGAGGTGTCGTCCATCAGACGGCGGTCTCCTTGGGTTAACCTGAGGCGGTCCCTTTGGGTGGGTGCCTGGAATGTCCTATCCCGAAGAGAGAATGATCACCTGAGCTCAAGCGTTTGGACATCGGTATTGCAGCACTCTGTGAGGTTTGGAGTCTGGTTTGTGGTGAGATCATGGAGGGTGGTTACACCTACTATTGGTCTGGTCACTCTGATGGTTACCATGCCCAAGGAGTTGCTGTAGCTGTGTTCAATAATTTGACTCCAATGTTAATTGAGGTAACATCGGTCAACAAACATATTATGAGAGAGAGGATTCGTCACTCGTTGGGTGTCATTTCCCTGGTCTCTGAATGTGCTCCAATTGAGGTGAGTGATCTCACCATGAAGGACGCATTCTATGCCATGCTCGAGTCTGTGGTTGATCAGTGCCCCAGGTGAGATACTCTTCTTGACTTGGGGGATTTCAATGCATCAATTGGGACTGATAGGGATGGTTATGAGACATGTATTGCTCCCCATGGGTCTGGAACTGTGAACCAGAATAGCACTAAGTTCCTTGACTTTGCAAGAAGTCATGGACTTAGGGTGGCCGGTTCACGGTTTTAGCAACGACAGGATCATCGCTGGACTTGGCATCCCAACGCTGATGCTGTGGCAAAGGAGATTGACCATATGCTCGTTGATGGTCGCTGGAGGATGATCCAGACCTGCACGGTCTGCTGGAGTGCTCAGTTCCATAATACTGACCACTGGCTTGTTGTAGCAACTCTGAAGTTGCAGCTAAAAACCAGGAGAATGGTACAATCCCAGCCTAGGCTGAATGTTGGCAAGCTCAAGGATGAGAGGGTAGCTGAGGAGTTTGCGAACAGGCTGAGTGGAAATTTGGGGCGTCTGGTTGCTTTGGCGGATGCTTTAGAGTTGTGGAGTGTCGTCAAGCCCACCATCCTTGATGTTGCTGGTCGATGTCTTGGAACTCACTGTCAGGTGAAGAAGAATTTTGTCTCTCAAGGGAAAATGGATACCATTGACCAGAGTCACAGGGCCAGGCTTAATGGCAGAACTGAGCTGTTCAGTGAGCTGAGGCGTAAAACTGTACTTGCACGAAGGGTGGACAAGGAGACCTATGTGCGAGGAATATGTGAGGGGGTAGAGCATCACCTGTGGTCAAGTGATTCCCGTCCTGCTTTCAGGGAAATTCACGCATTGCGTTCCTCCATTACATTCCTCCCACGGTGTACTACAGTTTATAGCAGAGAGTGGTTGGATCTTGACAGAAGAGTCCAAAGTGAAGGCCCGCTGGGCCGGTTACTTTGAGCGGTTGTACCAGGCTGATCCACCAGCTGTCGAGTTGGATAACAAGGGTGTTACTATCCCTATTGCTGACCCTCCAATCAACTGTGGTCCACCTCCGTTTGTGGAAACACACTGCGGTGAACCAGTTGAAATGGGGTAAAGCTCCTGGGACCACAACCTTGTAACGTACCGAAGTTTGTTTACGACATTAAAAAAAAAAAAAAATATATATATATATATATATATATATATATATATATATATATATATATATATATATATATATATATATATATATATATTGGGGACAAAAGGGGTTGTATGGGGTGGTTGCCCCCCAAAATATGTACTTGCTTTCTTCTCCGAAACTACACGCATGATTTCAATGAAACTTAACCACAACCTTCGTCACCTATTGTGCACGAAAGTTTGTTCACGGCATAAAAAAAAAAATCGGGATCTATGAGGGGTGCGTTTCCTCCCAAAATATGTATTTTGTTTCTTCTCCAAAACCATACACACAATTTTGATGAAACTTGACCACAACCTTCATAACTCGTGATGTACCAAAGTTTGTCCATGCTATTTGAAAAATCGGGTTTGCGAAGGGGATTTACTGGCAGGGGGTGGGGAGGTTGCCCCCCCAAAATAGGTATGTGCTATCACATTGGTTCATTGGTGCGTTTTGCTGATTCCATCCCATGATGACTGCCTCTTCAGTGTCATTATTCTACCAGGTGAGCACCCAGTGGTATTGCCCCTATTTTTATATTTTGCGGTGCATACATGAGCCCAGAGACAAAGTAACTTCCTTGCATTGGAATTATCTTCAGTGACATTATTCTACCAGGTGAGCACCCAGTGGTATTGCCCCTATTTTTATATTTTGGTGCATACATGAGCCCAGAGACAAAGTAACTTCCTTGCATTGGAATTACCATCCTGGCTTCAGCAGTTATTGAAGAAGGTCAGACTACATTTTCACATTGTTTTTAGAGGGGAAGAAGAAGAAGAAGAAGTACAAATTGGCAATTTAGTGATCTCCTGACATGGTACTTCAGCAATGTATTCTGGCATCTTCATCATTGTTGGTAGTTCTGAAAACGCTCGAGAATAAAAGGTATGGATTTTAAATGCTTTTGACTTCACTCTATAGTCGTTTATAAGCCTGTCATTGTGTACACATTTGAATGGGAAGCCATTTTATTCCTGTATCATCCCTCGTTATTGAGTACTTCCGTACTCCATGATATTCAATTGAAATTAAGTAGTTCCTTGATTATAAGGGATGCCTGGTGTTGGCTTAATGGTTCGGGTGGCAGGCTTTGGATCCCGCTCAGCTGTTGAATAAATACCAGGTGGGTTTGACTCGGCCTGTCATCCTTCCGAGGTCAGCAAAATGAGTGCCAGCATGCTGGTATACTGTGTCGGAATGGCGACCCGTTCAGGATTGTGCCCAATAGTCAAGGAGACGGTTTTGGCAGCACCGACGTTTTGCACAAAGGATGGTCCCAATCTCCTCCTTGATCATAAACTAACGTCTGCAGGCAGATCAACAAACAGAGTGAACCAATTGCTTAACCCCGCTTTGCATTTTGTGTGGGGTAATTAACCAACAATGACAAAAAAGCAGGGATTATTTTTTTATATTTATTAAAAAAAATTAAAATAGGGCACTCATGTTTGAGTGCAATGTATTATCACTTTGCTGCATCAAAATATTTTTTTAGAAGTGCACCACAGGCCCTGTGGGCAGAACATGAGATGCTCATAATAAGATGTGAACCTTTTTAATACTAAATATAGTCTTGTACAGATTGCCACTCCATTTCAGGAGTGCATAAATTTTATGCTAAGAAGTCAAAGGAATCAAATCCACATCAGTGAGGGCAATCAATACCTTAATGAGGCTATACCCACTCCTACACCAAATCATTCCAAGTCATGTTAGATGCTTTGTTAATTTGGCTTATTAACCCTTTTGTGAGACACATTTCCTTTGACCGTGCTTCTAAAGTCTGCCTGTCTTTTGTAAGCTTGGAACTCAGGCCAGTTGGAGCCACATGCTCTCGGGTGTGTCTGTGCTAGCAGCGTTCACCAATGGAAAGCAGTTCTCCTGCACAAGATGTGACAAACGGTGAAAATGTCAGTCCAACAAACAGCCTCCTCTATGGAACCTCTTCGACCCCAGCTTTTCCCGTGTGCCCTCCAACACCATATATAAATCAGGGTGAGCAACAGTCCAGATATCCCGATGAATGTTTTCTTTTTTTCTTTTAAGCACATGAATACAAGGTGGCCAATTAATATTATTGTTATTATTATTATTATTATTATTATTATTTTGTTGTTGCAAAAATAATTATTTATGACTTTGTTATTGTTTTATTTAAAGACAAATTTTTATGCTATAACATTGTCAATTTTTCACATTTATACACTTCCTCAAGACCACCCTCAGTTACAAGCACTGAATGTACTGATCCCTTGAATCCTTCCATAGCATTGTTGATGTTGTTCTGTGGAAGGGTTCGGATAGCATCTGTAGCTCCCTTTTGAAGTTCGCTGATCCTGGCAGTTTTTTTATGGTATACAAATATTTTACATTGACCTCATAGATAGTCAGGTGGTGTCAGGCAGTGTTGGGCACCGGTAACCAAAAAGTTAACTTCGATAACGATAATCTGATAACCCCAATTTTTAAGTCCGATAACGATAATCCGGTAATTATAATACAAAGTTATCGGAAGTTAACGATAATCCGATAACGATAACTGCTTTTTAACAGAAATTCAAAAAAAACAAGGAAAAAGCTTCAAACCCCATAGAAAAGGCTTATTTATGCGAAACCCAAGAATAAAATAAGCATTATGCGTCTTTTTAGAGTCTATGACACTATGTGCTGGTTGCCCTTGAGGAAGACCAACTTCTCAAAGTTAGGCCCAGCTGACAGTCTTGACCTCTTGGGCCTCAGGATGTCCTTGCCGAGAGAGAATAGCCGTTCCACTGCGGCAGAGGACGGAATTGGGGTGTTGTACTTTAGGAAGAGTTGGTGAGGAGCTCCTCCCTGTCAGAGTCAGAGTCAGAGTCGACCATGCCCTCCTTCCCATCAATGTCCAGCCAGGTGTCGACAAGTTTCTTGGCCTTCTGCTTGACACTGGTAAGTGAGCCAGCGGCTGTCCACCCAGCGAAGAGGTCGTCATGCATGCTGCTGTCGTCGGAGCTGGTGGTGTTGGCGCCGTTCCGGTCCCTCATGACCCTCAGCGCTCTCTCGACCTCGTCCTCCATGGCGGCCTTGACAGAGACCGTTATGTTTCTGTCGAACCTGTGCAGCCAGTGGAGTCGGAACTTTGGATGGAAGGCAGCTACCAGCTGGCAGTCCCGATCGTTCAGGTGGTGGTTGAACCGGGTGGCGATGGGTGCTACCAGGACGTCGACCAGTGGCTTGCAGATGGCGAAGCTGTTCCTCATGTTCCTGAGCTTCGTGAGGGTGATGGCCACTGTGGGAAGGAGGGTTCCAAGGTAGGCATTCTTCTCCCCCTGGATGGTGTCAAGGGCCATCCAGGGCCACATGTTAGCACATGTCAAGGGCCACATGGGACATGACTTTGGCCCACTCCTTTAGGAAGGTTATCTCCTGGTCGTTGAAGGCCGAGAGTTTCTCCATGCGGTTAAGGAACCTGTTCAGCTCAGCCTTCTTGGTGGCCAGGATGTTGCTGAGGACGACGATCGAGTCATACAAGGCATTCCACCTTGTCTTGCCAGGGACCACCAGCCTCCTGTCCAGTGCCTCCTCAATGGCGTCGCCCACCTGAGGGCTCCTCCCCTGGGCATGAAGAGTGCCTGAGCCTTGCCATGGGCCTTCTTGTTGAGGGTGTTGAAGGCAGCGACGGCGGGGCCCGTCTGTTTGAGGAGGCCCTTGCCCAAGTCCAGCGTGGCCACCAGATTGAAGGTGTGAGCCGCACACCTCATGTGGACTGGTAGACTGGGGTGCTCTGGTTCCTCATCAAGGAGTTCGCCGAGGGTTACAATGTTGATGGCGTCGTCACCCTCAGCCGTGTCGTCCTCGTTGTCCGAGTCGGCCTCAGGCGGTTCGGCAACATCGTCGAGGTCAGGCAACAGATCCACCTGGCCGACATATTGGGTGAAAGCCTTCACGAAGTTGGACCCGTTGTCGGTGGTTGTCCTGACTACCTTGTCCTGAATGTTGAAGCGCTCGTGGACCTGGACCATGGCCTCCGTTATGACATCATAAGTGTGGTGACCAATCAGACGGGTACAGGTGAGGACAGTATGCATGCTTCCTGGCCCTGGTGGTTGGGTCAATCCAGTGAGCTGTCATGCCGAGGAAAGATCTAAAACAAAGAAACAGACATAAAATACAATTTATTTTCTTAAAAAGATAAGTTTTTAACTTGTCATAAAATTGCCTATTCTACTATCTACATTATTGAATAGATGATATACACAGACTATTGAATATTAATGTTTCTTTTTATAATAATTTGCGTAAATTAACTAAAATAAAACATAATAATCAGTGTGTTAATCAATAATCACTTAATCAGTGATTACTGATTAAGTGATTATCGATTAATACACTGATTATTAAGTTTAATTTTAAACATTTTAAAATGAAAGTTAAGCATAATTTACGCAAATTATTATAGAAAGAAACATTAATGTACTACAGTCTACATTATTGAATTGTGATTAGTACTGATTAATGATTAAGTGATTATTAAGTTTTATTTTAAACATTTTGAAATTAAACTGATGTTCAAGTTACGCAAATGTTTATAACAAAAAACAGTAATATTCACTTTTTTGCATAATTATTTATTTTACGAACTACATGAAAACTTTTAAAGTAGTTAGTACAATAAATATTTATAAATACAGAAATGATAATTACCTATTGTGAGCAGTCCAACAGTCGGCAGTGGTCGCCAAGTAGGTCAGCCAATCAAATGTGTTGATGAGGGCCTCCTCGACTGCCCGTTGTTTGTCATCAATGCGCCTGCCCAGGGTGTGGCGGGACAAGCTGACCTTTGTTGGGTTGAGGGTCCTCACCAGGTCAACAAACTCCTCGGACTCAACCACGTGGCGTTGGAGTATGTTGTTGACGAAAAGGCGGACTATCTTGTCGTCAACAGTGGACTGGCGTACGGCAGTGCCAGTGCTGGCTGAGCCCAGGGCCTCGCCGATGGTGGGCTGCCGGACCTTATTGGCAGGCAGCTCAGAGGTGGTGGAGCCAGAGTTGCGCACACTGCTGTTGCCGGAGGTGTGGTGGCGGCACTTGCCACAGCCAGAGCCAGCCTTGATCTCCTCAAACTGGATAGCTATGGATGGGTGGGTCCTCTTGATGTGGGACTTCAAATTATTAAGGCCGGTGACATGGCCTCTAACAATTTTCTTGATTTGGCGGCATTTTTGGCACTCAAAATAGAGTACCTTTTCATTGTCCTTATCCTGACGGCTGAGCTTGAAGTAGCGCTCCAGGTGGGGCCAGGGGTTTTGGAAAGGCTCTTGGTCCTGGCTGGCGGCGGCCTGGCTGCCAGATGGCTGAGAAGTTTCCGCCACAGACAGAGAGTCAGATTGGGACTCAGAAGTTCCTGAGACAGAGGCTATCTCAATGTCGAGAACTTCTTCTTGGTGTTCCATGGCTGTAGACTGTAGTCTTGTAAGTTGCAAAGAATGCTTGGTAACTGGTACGCAAGAACCGAACGCTGTCAAGTTGACAATGATACTGAAGAATCTAAAAAAATAGTGCAACGATAAAAATGTTATCGGACAAAAAAAATTAACGGACATTATCGGACTAAAAAAATTGAGTTCTCGGAAGTTAACTGGTCCGATAACGATAAATGGAAGTTAACTTCCGATAAAAAAAAGTTAACTTCGATAATTATCTGTTATCGGATTATCACTTTTGTGCCCAACATTGGTGTCAGGTCATGGGAATGAAGTGCTTATGTGATCTGCCTAACATGGCAACCCAGCATCCAAGAAAAACTTCACTGAGGAAGTTTTGTAGAGCAATGGCAAAAATGGTAGTGCCCATCATGCTGAAGGATTATCCTCCTTTACAGGCCTCTGATAGCTCTTAGCTGTTGGAAGGAGGATTGTAACATTTAAAGGTCATTTTCTCCTGTCACTGGGTTCAGTAAAGAAGAATACCAAAGCTCTATCAAGAATAGGGTACGTTGATCACAATGATGAGGTTGTTGTTGATGACAGAAGCCTTAGGTTAGCTGAAGTATTTTGATAAAACTCTTTGTTAACACTGCTTGATGACAGTAACTTATATTTCTGAAGGGAATTTGTTGTTGTAAAACAAACAGTGGATGTCTGTGCAGGGAGATTCACCCCAAGTCCTCTCCGGGGTGCAACGTTGTCTGCTCTTCATCTTCACAGTCCCCCCAGAACGGCCTATAGTCGAGGTGTGTCCATATAAACCACAATAAACTTGTTAGAGTTGATCTTACTTTGGTAAACCCATGCTGACTACCTTTAATTAGTTCGTATTGGTTTAAATGGTTCCTCATCTGGTGCCCAATTAATGTCTCCATCACCTTTCCCACAACTGAAGTCAAACTAACAGGTGTATAGTTTCCCAATTCTTATGTAGATCCTTTCTTCAATAATGGTGTTTGCGACTCTCCAATCCTCCGGTACCCCACCTGACTCCAGTGAACTATTGAAAATATCCGTTAACATCTCGTTTACCTGCTCAGCCACCTCCCTCAATACTCTCGGGTGCATATTTATCTGGACCCGGAGCCTTATCTGCTCTTATATTTCCTCACTGTTCCTTTACTTCCTCCACTCCAACCTGGATCTTCTGTAAAAGCCCTTCCTCACCTCCTCGATAGATACTCTCAGCTATCGGCAATTCTCCTGACTGTTCTTGAGTAAATGTTCAAGCAATCCATGTCCCCTCACCCAGCCTGAACCAAGGAGGATGCTCGAATTTGGGATGTAATCTTGGTGCCGGTGAAAACTCGCTTACTCTTTTCCCTCCTTGCACCTCATTTCGTTTTTTTTCTTCACATTCACATTTAATTGTTTTTGCTTTCTGTGTGCCTCTTCTTCAGTCTGCATACCTGTTGTTCTCTTCACTTACTTCTTTTTCGTTCTGTGTGGACTTCAAATCTTCTTGTACTTCCGATTTCCTTCATGCATATCTTATTTCTGTCTTCTATATTGTTGTGTTTCCAAATCCACTCTTATTTATTTTCCAACAACATACTGCACGAGCATTTTGGTTCGACTGAGAAAAGGACAATTCCTTGTTACAAATGTTATTATTACATAACTAAACCACTCTGCATTGGTAACACAACATGCTCTTGTCTTGCATGTCCAACTTGAATATATTGTCTTTATTTCAAATATTGAGATAATGACGTACTTTCAATCAGGTATGATGTGTGTTGTATCATTAACCACATCCTTTGCTTTGAGCAGACATTGCCCCTGTGCCAGAAGCTTGGACTCCAAATGGCACATACCCTTGCCATTCTGAAGGTCTCTCAGACCCCTCAGCTTGTGGCCAAAGCTCCCCGAGCCAGGGGTCTCCTACCGAGCGAGTGTCTGGTCTCGACCACATCCAACTTTCTGCATCTCCTTCTCTACCGTCTCACACCTACCGCCTACCCACGCATCAATGGACAGGACAAGATTCTTCACACATACCGAGCGCTTTCCATGCTGAACCTCACGAGCAATCCAGCTATGGATTTCTCAATGGCACTCCACGCTGGGCATCCTCCACTACTGTTGAAGCTCTGGGCAGGGCAAGTCACACAGCTAGCACCTCCTCTGCTGATATCTACCGTCACCCAAGCCTTACTTCACTTCCTAACGGTGAGGATAAATTTCAGATCTGATAACTCCGAGCATGATGGATATTATGTTGCATTTGATTTTAAAAAATGTCCTCTTTAGCCTGAGGACCCTTCGATGGAAAAGACATGAACCACCCTTATCATTGCCATGGGTGCAAGTGTTCAGGGATGCATCACCTGATTTTTCAATGATGGTCTTCATGGGCAATATTTTGAAAACTATGATGCACTCATGGATGCCATTTACATTTATTTCCAAAATAGTGATGAATTTATTTCACCTCGAGAACTTACCTATTACATATTGCTCTGAGGGTAGAGAAATGACTTTCTCACTCCACCTGTCTCTATAAAAGGGGTTTTTATTTTTTTATTTTTTACGTGATACAATTGAATCATTTCCTTCGAAGAGACCCTTGTGGAAGTTGGAAATTCTTGTATGTTACCAAGGTACACCGAGTACATTCCAAACATTGTGTGTATCATGCCTTGTAGAGAGCACTATGGAGTCACGCGCACGAGTGAAGTTCGTCCAAGATACGACAAAATACTGGTACAAGAAAGACATCAGCCGAGATCAAGGTGGGTGGCTATTGTTGCAATGATCGTTGCACATGAAGAAAGAGGAATGACTGAAGGATGGCAGGAATATGAAAGGACATGTAGACTACCTAAGTGATGACATGTAAACATAGCGTTCTGTCTTCACCCCCAATAACCTCAATCCCAAAACTACAATCTTGATCTTATTCCCACTCGTGTCTTAAACTCTGATCTTCATTGTCATCTGAAAATAAACTTTTTGTCTCGCTTTGACTTTTGTTTTAACGATGGTCCAACAGCTGTCACTCTGCTCAAAGACAAAGAGCCTGGAGCCTTTGTGATTCGTGACAGCCACTCATACCGTGGAGCGTACGGCCTGGCCGTGAAAGTTTCCGAACCACCACCGGGTCTGGAACAGCCTCGTAAAGGTATATTTCAATCGACACTTTATACCTTACTGAGTGGAGAAGGAATGTGTCGGGGCTACCGGTTGGGAAGAGCCTTGAATAGGAAGGCCCTGCCACCTTGCACCATTTGTATGGTCAGCATGATGTCTGATTCCCTGGTGTATTTTGACAGATGGTATGCTTGGAGAGCTGGGAAGTGAATTGGTGAGGCATTACCTCATTGAGTCAACAAGCAAGGGTGTGCGGCTGAAAGGTTGTATTAACGAGCCGACCTTCGGTATGTTCATCACTTGCTGCACAAGCAAACGGCCACACGGATGATTATATTATCAACATCGTCACAATCACACACACACACACACACACACACACACACACACACACACACACACACACACACACACACACACACACACACACACACACACACACACACACACACACACACACACACGAGAGTTGTTCTCAATTTGTCTTTCCTGAATACTTTTAACTGTTTTCACACTTGTAAAATATTTTTGAATCACGACTCATTCGCAATTTCATTTTCTCACACGTTGAATGCCTTTTGGAAGACAAGTATGCCCATAATAAATGACTGAATTTGCTTTTTTTTATCTGTCCATTTCGACTCGACAGGAAGTCTGTCCGCCTTGGTGTATCAGCATTCCATAACACCGCTCGCCCTGCCATGCCGTTTGGTGATACCGTGTCAAGGTAACGGAGCACAGCACATGTTCCCTTTGGAACAGATGAGTTTGCTTGGTTTTAGCTGTTTGATGAGTCATTACTTTTTCCATGTACCGTGCCCATAGACCCGACTGAAGGTGTCGATGTAGATTCTGCAGAAAATCACACTTCAGAGATCCTCAAACAGGGAGCCGGTGCGTACGGACAACTTGTAATTGCTTTGTTATCTTTTCTTTTCTCTTGTGTTTTTATTTGTTTTACCTCATCCCCTTTTTTTACTCTTTTTTACATTATTTTATATTTTTATTCTCTAATATATTTAATGCTCATCATGGTGCAATTTTTGTATTAATGATTGTTTGGATCAAAAAGATTTTGTTTTAATGTTTGAATGATTGAAATTTTAAAGTCTGACATTTTAAAATGATCAATGCACGTTGCATTCTTTTTGAGCACAAACTGTTTTTTTTTTTATCTTGTTCTAACCACACAAACAGTATAAGTTCAGCAGGACATCGTGGTAAACATGATATAAGAAATGCCATGGAGTTTGGTTTCACTGGATCACAATCGTGCTGTTGGGCTGTATGGAGTGGATCGGATGGGATTCCACTTATCCGTAATTATCATGTCAAACTTTGATTTAAGTGGTTTTAAATTTAAATAAATTTAAGTGATTTAAGTGCTAAATTGGACTTCCGGTTCTGGGTTTGGAGCGTTAGCAGGTCTCCTTTCAGCGCTCTCTGCTGACGATCTGAAAGTTAAGTTTCCGGTCGTTATCTGTCCCGTTTTAACTTTATTTTCTCACCTGCATATTACTGTGTGTTCCTAGTTTGGTTTTGTTTCAAAAATCGTGCTATTTTGTGAGTTTTCGTCGACCTTGTCTTACCGAGTGCTTGAGGCCAACCCATCGTTCCCCTCGGTGTACAATCATGTTTATTTGTATTTTCTCCCCATTACCTTCAATTTCTATCTTCCCCACTTTCCCAACATCCCCCATCCCTCCCAACTAAACACTTTCTTGTCTTAAATTAAAAAAAAAACTTTCTCCTTGCACACTCACAAGTCTCGATTCTTCTTCCTCTTCTTCTTCATCCTCCTCTTCTTCTTACTCCTGCCGGCACACCATCTTTATTCCACTGAGCTGACCCTCTCTCGCCATTACATTCACGATTTCTTCCAATATACAACCTTCCATTCCCGAATCTTACCTGTTCTTCAAAAATACATCAAAAAATAATAATCTTCCTCGTATCCTTTCGATCTCCAGACCTCCTGAAACCACGTGTCTCTCTCTCTCTACTCTTCCTGGTCCTTTCCATCGACCCATCAGCTTCACACTGCGTTTACCGTCCAAATTCACCACACACTTCCACAATTTTACTTCAACATTCCCTTTTGCAAATGTTACGCAATCCTTATTTAAAATAAATAATTTCACTTTTGACGATACACCTCCCAGAGCCAAGTGCTTCTCCCATAACCACGTGATCTGTTTACACCCCCTGCGTTTACCGATCCAATTTCACCATTCACCTCACGATTTTTTCTGCAACACTTCCATGACCTAATCTGATGAAAACTCTCTCAAACAATAAGATTAATAATAAAACGATCTCTTATAATGCTTCATCTTCCTTTTTCACACATGTGGTACTCTTCACTGTATCATTATGCACGACTCTTCTTCTATTTCAACAGACTGCTCTCAATTCGACCTCTCCTTCACACCTTGCCTAAAAAACCCAACTGTTACAGCGTTTCTTCTCTCCATTCTTTGAATTCACCTTTATTGCATCCATCAAGAAACGTGTTTAATCGCATCTCTGACCTAAAACTGAAAAAAAAAACAGTTTGCTATGAATGTTCGCTTTCCATCAACCATTCTTATTTTCC
Organism: Eptatretus burgeri; assembly: GCF_056783735.1. Lineage (NCBI taxonomy): Eukaryota > Metazoa > Chordata > Myxini > Myxiniformes > Myxinidae > Eptatretus > Eptatretus burgeri. The sequence continues at coordinate 140,001,294 of NC_140964.1, forward strand.
AACTTGCGTGCCAACTCACCCCTCTCACCCCTCACTCTCAAAGTAACCATCCCACTCTTCTCCCTCCAATCCTCCCTCTCACCTCTCTCAAAAACTCCCCACTCACCTTTCTCCCACCATTCAGCCCCCTCACTCATCCTTCTCAAAGTTGCCCCCCCTTCTCATCCACAAAGCTGCCTCCTTCCACTGCCCTCTCACCTCCATCTCTTCACTCCACCTCCTCAAATCTTCAACTGCCTTCTTCCCCCTCTCTTGTCCCCCTCTCCCCCAGCACCACAGAGCCTTTTCCCCTCCTCATCCGGCCCCCTCCCCGAGCTATTCTGCAATCCCCCACACTCTTTCAACAACCCTCCTTACCCCCCTCCCTCGTCCCTTGTCCTACCCTCCCCCTCCCCTCCCACCCCCTGCACCAAAAGCCTCCTCCCCTTCTCTTCATTAACAGTGTGGACCTCAAATATCCAGGGCCTTTGCTCAAACCTTTCAGATCCTTCCATACAGGTTGCCACAGACAAACCAGACATAATCTGCCGAACAGAAACTTTCCTCCCCCAAGACGTGTCTGACTCCCAAGTATCTCTCCCTGGGTACTCCCTCCTCCGGTATGACAGACCGGAGCCTCGTCCTGGTGGAGGAGTTGCTCTCTTCATCATAGACTCTATTCCTCACTCTCCATGCACTACCCTCACTCCCCCACACCCCCAGGAATACCTCTGACTACGACTTCCCCTCCACTCCCACCTCATGTTTATATGTGTACTGCACAGTCCACCAAACAGTGATGACTCCATCTACACCCCACTATCTGAAAACATGGACCAACTTCTATCTTCTCATCCAAACTCTCTCTTCCTCATATGTGGCGACTTCAATTATCATCATGCCAGTTGACGAGGTGTGGGTACCTCTCTCACCTGTCATGGCTCTTCAGCAAAAGCTTTCTGCGACTCATTGGGACTGAATCAATCAGTCAACTTCCCGACCCGGATCTCAACCAATGGTACTCTATCTCTTCTGGATCTGATTTTGACAAATTTCCCTGAAAATATCTGCTGCTCTTCCTCCGCTCCAATCGGTTCTTCTGACCACGTCCTTGTCAAAGTGGACATCTCTGGACATCTCTCTGGTTATTATCAGAGAACCACCTCACCACCATCGAGTCTGGCATTTCACTCAAGCCGACTGGCAGGGTCTCCAAGCAGCCCTCAAACTTATAGACTGGTCTCCTATCGCTACTTTCTCCAACATCAACTCATACTGGGAATTCTTTCAAAGAAACTTGCTCTCTCTCATGCACAGATTTATCCCCTCTCGTCTTCAGTTGTCCCAACCTTCCTCCCGCCCTTGGTTCACTGAAGCTTGGGGTGAGGCAGTTGTCCTGAAACAACTTGCCTTTGCCTCATAGAGAGCAAACCCAACTGAGGGTAATCTCAGTTCCTTCCACAAAGCTCAGAACAAGTGTGTATCTACCCCCAGGAGAGCCAGAAAACAACATATTTCTCACGTCAAGTCTGAACTCTCAAACCTCTCTCCCTCTTCAAAATCCTGGTGGCATCTAATCGAATCTGTTTCTGGTGTATGTTCCTCCTCCACCACCCCCCCCCACCTCAAATGGCCGCACTGCTGATACCGCACATGAAAAGGCTGAATGCCTAAACTCTGTGTTTGCAGCTAAATCTTGTGTCCAAAACCCATCGCTTTCTCTACCCACCTTATCCAGTCACACGCAACTGTCCCTGGACTCTGTGTCCTTTTCTCCTGACAAGGTGGAGAGCTTGCTGTCAAACTTCGACTCAGATTCTGCAACCGGTCCAGACGGCATCAGCCCCCGTGTCCTAAAAAACCTGCTCTTGCTCACCCTCTCCCTGTTCTATTCACCCTCTCATTTGCTCAAGGTCATCCGCCATCTGCTTGGAAATCAGCAAACATTACCACCCTGCATAAAAAGGTGCAAAAACAGATCCCTGCAACTACACACCAATCAAGCTTCTCCCAATCATCAGCAAGGTTATGGAATCCATCATCGCTTCAGACATTAAATCGTTTCTCTACTCTAATGGCTTGATTTCCGATCATCAATTTGGTATCAGACCAGGTCACTCTACCCTGGATATGCTGCTTCTGCTCTCCCAACAATGGATGGAGGTCCTCAATTCCAGACATGAAATCCGAGCCGTATCCCTGGACATATCACCTGCTTTTGACACGGTCTGGCACCCTGCCCTACTCACCAAACTCTCTTCCTATGGTATTCTAGGACATCTCCACTCATGGCTCGCAGACTTCCTCTCCTGTCGCAGTCAACGTGTGGCCCTAAATGGAGTTCTTTCATCCCCTCTTCCTGTCCAGATTGGAGTTCCTCAAGGTGGCGTTCTGGGCCCTGTTCTTTTTCTGGTTTTCATCAATGATCTCTCCGACTCTCTGGAAAATCCTCTATACCTCTTTACTGATGACTCCACCATCTGCCGTACCATCTGTCATCCCTCAGACCGGCAAGCAGCAGCCTCTTTGCTCACTGCAGATCTGGGTAAAATCACAAACTGGTCCAACACGTGGAACATGTCTTTCAATCCGGACAAATCTCACACTCTCACTATGTCTCTCCGAAAGGACTGTTTAGAAAACCCCCCATCCACTTTCTCAACAATCCTCTGGAAGAAGTCCTTTCTTTCAAGCTTCTGGGTCTCACTATCTGCCATGACCTTTCCTGGGAAAGCCACATTTCAAACCTCGCCTCCAAAGCCAGTCGCCGACTGGGAATCCTCCGTCGTGCAAAGTCCTTCCTCGGCCCACCTGAGCTTCTGACCACTTACAAAGCTTTTGTCCACAGCCTGATGGAGCACTGCTCTCGCATCTGAGCTGGTGCTCCTGCCTTCCACCTTTCTCAGCTTTACGCTGTGGAAACCAATGCATTTCGGATCATTGGCATGTCCCACGATGAGGCTGAGTCTTTGTGCCTCTCACTCTCTCACCGCAGGCAGGTTGGTGGTCTTTCTGTCTTCTACCGTCTCCTCTCCAGCCTCGCCCCCCCCTGCTCTCTCTCTGCGATTTGTTCCCACCACATTTCCGCAGGGTGCTCAAGGTCCGCCAACAACCCCCTTCTGGTAAAACTAGCAAAATCACGAATCGCTGCTCACCTTCACTCTTTCATTCCTCTTTTTTCCCGCCTTTGGAATAAACTCCCACACTCTATTCAATCCCATTCTTCCCTCCAGGCCTTCAAAACAGCTGTTCACCACCACCTCTTATCATCCCCCATCCAAATCCTCGATCTTTTCTACCCCCGTTAATCCACCCAAGCCCACCTCCTTCAAATTCCCTGCTTTCCTTCCTGAAAGTCCCTGTAATGTCCATCTTGTATTCCCCATGTTCCCCGCCCCATCCCCCTCCCTTCCACAGATCTCCTAATATCTCTGTTCCCCCACTGTTTTGTCCTTCCCACTCCCGCCCCTCTTGTCTCATGCCCCCCTTGATGTGCGTTGTGTGTTTGCTCTCACACGAGACTCGACAAGGTATACAACAACAACAAAAAAACGTTTTGAATCTGTACATGTAGAGCAGAAATAGTTCCAGTATTATTTTTTCATTACGTTTTATTTTCAGTGTGAGAAATGTAATGTGACTTTTCACCCATGATGTCTGTTAATTTTATCCCCCACTGGAAATTTTTCAAATCGCATCCTCATGCTCATGTTTATTTATTCTCATCTTGTTTTTTTTTTTTCCGAAAATTCTTAGTTTTCCTCTTTGTTCCATCTTGTTTTGTTTTGTTATTTTCTCATTATGTTCCGTATAACTTCACTTTTTAGCTTGCAACGTTCTTTACCTGGGCACGGTGGAGCTGGAGTCGCTAACTGGACCAGAGGCGTTGGGAAGAGCCATCAGGTTAACGTTGGAAAATCCACCCTCGGAGCCCACGGTTGTGCACTTCAAAGCGGCCGCCCAAGGAATCACGCTGACTGATCACCAGCGCAAGTGAGGAACGCACAGAAAACACACGCACGCAAACTCGATCAAGCATTGCAATAACCAACTGAGCCTTTCTTCGTTGACTGGCGAATTTGAGGCACAATGTTTTTAATCAAATTCAGAGAATAAATGCCACTTCCTTATTTTCCTTAAAAAAAAAAAAAAAAGTATGAGAGAGATAAATGAACCTCCAATGGTCCTTTCGTGCACTCGTTTTAAACCGGTGCATTATCACGTGGAGACTCTCACGGTTTCCTTTTACCTTCCAGGGTGTTCTTTCGAAGATACTACAAAGCAAGCAGCATCACGTTCTGTGATGTGGATCCGCAGCTCAGGAAGTAATAATCTGTTGTGAAGACAACATCTGGAACACGAGAAATGTTTTTACACTCTAAGAATGCTACAAAGTTGATATATTGACACTTTTGTAGAGTGGTGTCGTGTGTTCAAGTTAAAAATCTCAAAATACAGCAGTTTTTCCACACAATGTGCACTTCAGGGTACTCTCAAATGAGTTTGGCATTTTGTTAACCCAGGCTTGAAATGTGTGTCTGCTTTACAGGTGGCCAATTGATGAGGGGAATTGTGCCAGGTAGGATATACTTTCTTGGTATATTTTTATTCCCTCCATTGTAACCTCTTCTACATGATAGGGAAGATTATTAACCTCCGCCATCTTCGAAGATGGATGGAGGTTACTGTTTTCACCCCTTTCTGTTTGTTTTTTTTTTTTTTTTTTTTGTATACCTTGGTCGAGGCTCGTATGAGAGCTAACACACAACTCACAGCAAGGAGGCATGAGACAAGAGGGGTGGGAGTGGAAGGGACAAAACATTGGGGAACAGACACAGGTGAACTGTGGAAGGGAGAGGGATGGGGATGGGACGGGGAACATGGCGAGGAGAAGATGGACATTACAGGGACTTTCAGGAAGGAAAGCAGGAGAATTGAAGGAAGTGGGCTTGGGTGGATTATCGGGGGTAGAAAAGATCGAGGATTTGGATGGGGGAAGATAAGAGGTGGTGGTGAACAGCTGTTTTGAAAGCCTGGAGGGAAGAATGGGAAAGAATAGAGTGAGGAAGTTTATTCCAAAGGCGGGAAAAAGAGGAATGAAAGAGTGAAGATGAGCAGTGATTCGTGATTTTGGTAGTTTTACCAGAAGGGGGTTGTTGGCGGACCTTGAGCGCCCTGTGGAAATGTGGTTGGGACAAATCGCAGAGAGAGCAGGGGGGCAAGGCTGGAGAGGAGTCGGTAGAAGACAGAAAGACCACCGACCAACCTGCGGTGATTGAGTGAGAGGCCCAAAGACTCAGCTTCATTGCGGGAGATGCCAATGATCTTAAAAGCCCTGGTTTCGACAGCGTGAAGTCGAGAAAGGTGGGAGGCAGGAGCACCAGCCCAGAGGGGAGAGCAGTACTCCATCAGGCTACGGACAAAAGCTTTGTAAGTAGTCAGGAGCTCAAGAGGGCCGAGGAAGGACTTTGCACGACGGAGGATTCCCAGTCGGCGACTGGCTTTTGAGGCAAGGTTGGAAATGTGACTTTCCCAGGAAAGGTCATGGCAGATAGTGAGACCCAGAAGCTTGAAAGAAAAGACTTCTTCCAGAGGATTGTTGAGAAAGTGGATGGGGGGTTTTGTAAACGGTCCTTTCGAAGAGACATAGTGAGAGTGTGAGATTTGTGTGGATTGAAAGACATGTTCCACGTGTTGGACCAGTTTGTGATTTTATCCAGATCTGCAGTGAGCGAAGAAGCTGCTGCTTGCCGGTCTGAGGGATGACAGATGGTACGGCAGAGGGTGGAGTCGTCGGCAAAGAGAAATAGAGGATTTTCCAGAGAGTCCGAGAGATCATTGATGAAAACCAGAAAAAGAACAGGGCCCAGAACGCTACCTTGAGGAACTCCAGCCTGCACAGGAAGAGGGGATGAAAGAACTCCATTTAGGGCCACACGTTGACTGCGACAGGAGAGGAAGTCTGCGAGCCATGAGTGGAGATGGCCTTGAATACCATGGGAAGAGAGTTTGGTGAGTAGGGCAGGGTGCCAGACTGTGTCAAAAGCACGTGATATGTCCAGGGATACGGCTCGGATTTCCTGTCTGGCATTGAGGACCTCCATCCATTGATGGGAGAGCAGTAGCAGCATATCCAGGGTAGAGTGACCTGGTCTGAAACCAAATTGATGATTGGAAATCAAGCCATTGGAGAAGAGGAAGGAATTAATGTCTGAAGCAATGGTGGATTCCATAACCTTGCTGGTGATTGGGAAAAGGCTGATTGGTCTGTAGTTGCAGGAATCTGTTTTTGCACCTTTTTTAAGCAGAGCGGTGATGTTTGCTGATTTCCAAGCAGATGGCAGATAACCTTGAGTAAATTAGAGGGTGAGTCGAACAGAGAGAGGGTGAGCAAGAGCAGAACAGCAGCTTTTTAGGATATGTGGGCTGATGCCGTCTGGATCAGTTGCAGAATCTGAGTCAAGGTTTGACAGGAAGCTCACCGCCTTGTCAGGAGAAAACGACACAGAGTCCAGGAACAGCTGGATGCGACTGGGTAAGGTGGCGACAGAAAGCGATTGGTTTGAGACACAAGATTTCGAAACAAACACGGAGTTTAGGCATTCAGCCTTTTTCCAATTCATCAGGGTCATCGTCAGGTGCTTTATTATTCATCATCAGGGTTCCCAGATAGTTATGGTTGGCCCACAGAACCAAAAAAGTTAGTCAAGGCAGGAAGTTTGAATGGGGCTAGCATGCTGGCAATAAACTTGCAATGACTTCTGAGCATGATGCATATAAAAAAAAATTTGGCGATTGGAGCCAAGTCTTGGGACTCACGATTTTGTTTCCAAACTTTGGAAATTTTGAATTTTTTTTGGATGAGAGAACATCACAGGATTGTCCATGCTTTTGGGAACGATGATTCAAAGGATACCGAGGGATCTTTAACATCCAGATGGGTCTCCGGATTAATGTCCATCTGAGGGACAACATATTCACCCTGTCTGCAAAGTGAAATGCTTAAAGGAAGTTTCACCCCACCTTACTCACCATCTATCTGACTTACCTAAGATCGAACTAAATGCTAAATGTGTTTTTATACATATGTATACATTTTTTATTTTTAATTAATAACTTTAAGGCGACAAGCTGCGCAGGAATAAGAGGAGTAATTATCAGGAAATGAAGTTGGTTGAACGATTAATGGAGTAAGAGCATTCCACACATCAGGTTTGTGTTTGGAGAGATAACTCCCTTTCTAAACCTTTGATACATCGTTCAAAGGAATGTATCAAAAATAGAGAGAGAGTATTAACTCAAATTTGCAAAATCCAGGCTGACTGCACTCCGCGACTCTGTTGTTCCTCATCTCTCCCGTCTGTGGAACCACATTGCACCGCCTTGCACCGCCTTGCTTGGACTGTTCTGCCTCACCCTTCCCTCCAGATCTTCAGGCAGACAGACACACATCCTGACCGATGATCTACATTCCCTCCATTAACCTTTTTCTAAACCATCGTTCTTACATCCTGGTTTCAATGTTTCCTCACATTCTCCATATCTCTTCCTTTTCTGTTTGTTCATTTCCTTGCCATTTGTGCCCAATTGTTGCCCCACTAACCCCCCCCCCCCCACTGTCAGTTCAACCTTGCTCTTCCATGAGCCTCGCTCTTGCGGAAAGAGTAGGGAAGTGAGAAGAAAAAAAATGATTAAAAGATCGAAGGAAATGCAAAGGCTCGTCTGAATATATATATATATATATATATATATATATATATATATATATATATATATATATATATATATATATATATATATATTTTCTTGAAATACAATGCCTTGTGCATCGAAATGAATATCCTCATGGTATGCATTGTCGGGCACATCCTGCATTGTCACAAACCTAAATGATGCTTCACTGCAAATCGTTCAGTAAAGAAATCCCAGGAATGTTGCATTTATTATTCATTCATTTCATCCTTCCCCACCTTGTCCCAAATCGAATTATTTGCAGTATATTTGGATTTGTGGCACGGAAACAAGGCAGCCATGGCGACAACCAGTGTCACGTGTTTGCGGAGCTGGAGCGTGATCAACCGGCTGCTGCGATCACTGGATTCGTGTGCAAAGCCCTGCTGAATGCGGAACCCATTTCATAATGTCAACTCGATAAGCTAATCATATTCGTATTACTCTTATTTCCAACATACAGTTATCGCCGATACAGTTGGCCGTGGTCCTCGGCTCATTCACCCCTCCATGCTGCTTGACTTCTGATGTTTGTTTTGAGCTTAAACTGAAGCAATGCTGCCTTAGCTCAGCACCTTTATATGATAAATACAAATGTGTAGATGTACACATGCATGCTTGTCTGCTGGACAAGCCCGCATGTGTTGTGTGCTCCAGGTGAGCCATTTTGTGTTCCACAACACTGTTTCCTCTTCAAGTTAGTGTTCTCAAATGACAGACTGGTAGCACATTCTCTTTCAAGAGGGACCTTCTGGAGTTATTTGGGGGTTTTTTTTTTTTTGCACTATTCTGTGCATTTGAAAAGCATGAGGTCGTAGGTGAACGAGCATACAGAATTAAACCGACTGGATTTGTTTGAACGGTCGTTTCCATCACGTGAGATGAATAAACTTTGAGCCACACTGTACACAAACAAAATCCACAACTCGTTTACTGAATCACATCGTCACTTGGTTACTTAGCTCATGGGTACGTCCCTGTTTGATCCTGGGCAGCGATTTTAATTTCAACGTATATTTGCCTTGTCCTTGAAACGGGAAGCTATCCTGCGACACCGATGCACTTTGTCGACTTCAACGTGCCATGCCCTATCAAAAGCCATTTAATCATTTTCCTTGATTCGGAGGAACATGATGCACGGTATGAGAAATTTTGTGGTCCATCATGCTTAAGCCATAGCCACACCCCAGCACTCCCACCAACTGACGGTAGTCTACTTACTCTTTGCCATGGTACATTCCACAGTGGCCTTCTCTTTTTTCAAAGTTAGCCCGAGATATTGAATGTCTATGACCTAAGTGCAGACAAGACAACCAGCTTTACGTCCCCATCTGACTCGTACTGCAGTTGGCACTGCGGAATCACATCCGTTGGTTCGGTCCGCTTTGCCGTGGATCAAACCCAAACATGACGATTTAAAGACGAAAACCGAGCTTCGCTGGACTATACAGGCTAGTTTGTTCATGTGTCGCTTTCGAGTGCAGTAATGAAGGATGTGAGATCGCCGAAGGTATTTCTAGATTACCTTTTGCTATCTTTCTGCTACAGGTCCTTTCCTTTGCCTGTTCTGCATCACAAATGATTTGTTTGATTATTATTATTTTTTTTTTTGCAAAGAGGTGTGGAAAAGTTGGGTAAGGATGAGAAGAAGAGTTTCTGAAACGTGTTACAACTCAGCTGAATTTTACTGCCATTGCCAGTTGTTTCGAGGTATCGTATGATGTCTTTTTTTTTATAACGTGATGCAATTGTTTGTGCCGTTCCACACGTGACTGTATTTATTGTGCTATTGTGACAAACCAGCCCAAAGAACTATAGGTCTATATCCTTGTGCAGTTCCACTAAATCAGCTTTATATTTTCTTTTGTGGAACAATGACTATTGAATATTACTGCTATGATTTATGCAGTTTTATACTGAACTTGCTGTCTCTCCATCGTGAATCGTTGTATTTCATTTTGCAACTTCAGAAAGTTCTTACGCTGCGATACAGATCTGGTCAGATCTCTAATGTCTGTCCTGTCTACGGATCTTGTTGTTTGCAAGGTTTGTAAATGCCTGGTGATTGAGAGCTTAATGCACGTTGAGAGGGCAAGTATTGAAAAGGTGTTCAGGAGGTTAACAGGGTGCCGACTAGCAGAAGAGAAAAAGGCCGATGATGTAACCGAGGATGAGAATTAATTGTATCCTCGTGCAAAGGGAAAACCATCCAGTTATTTTGATTTATTATTAGTTACATCGTCCGAAATGCTAACTTGCATGTCTGAATGATGGAAAGAGCTGGTGGATTGAAAGAGCAGGATTTGAGGTTTGATAGTCATTAATTTTGTACCCTATCTTCAATTGTTTCTTTGTACAGACCCTGCTGAAACTGTTTTTTTTTTAATGTTTATTCTACCAAAACACCTTTATCCTGGAATGACAGACTTGGCGTTAGAGTATTACATCAGGATGTAACGGAAACCGGAGAGAAATACAATGTTAGTTCAATGAGTCCCAAACTATCCCAGGGTTTTGTTCAACCAAAGCAAGTTTTGCCCGACAATGTTAAAGCGTTCGTCGTCGTCGTCACTTTGCTTCCCATTTGATTATTAGATCTAGCACTTAATGCCCAAGTACAGCAAACATTCTGTAGATATTTGATTTTGGATCCATTCCACCTTTTATTGTGTCGAGATTCGGTTTCAGACCATGTTTCTGTCCAAAGCTCTTTCAAAGATGTTTTAACGGCAAATACTGAGGACGGTAATTTTGTATACGTTTGACCTGTTATGTTTATTTCTATTTATGACTGCCTCATTACATAATATATACATATCTATATATATATATATATATATATATATATATATATATATATATATATATATAAACATATATATATATATATATCATCAAAGTGATATTTTATACTCCATTGCTTGTATAAAATGTGTAAAGTCCACAGTGTGACTTTGTACTGTGTTCCAAGTTTCACTACTGCCTGCTTTGCTGCTGTTTTGATGGACAAGATACATTAAAATACTATGTCCAGCAGAGTCACTTGTCGACTTGGCCATGGAGGCATTTTCGTAACTAAAAGCACCTGCTCCCTGCGGGAGCAGCCTGGGGGGAAGCGGGGAGGGAAAAAATCGGGTCATCTCCTCCCCCCCACCCCACCCCCCTTTGCAGGTAGGTGGGATTTTTTTTTTGTGCTCATGACCTGACACTTGGTACTACCAACACACATGTAAGCAAAATTTGGTGTGGAGATTGGGAGATACATACATACTGTACATACACATTTACAGACATACTGTACATACATGCACAGATACATACATACACAGATACATGCATACATACACAGATACATACATACTGTACATACATACATTCACAGATACATAATGTACATACACATTTACAGACATACTGTACACACACATTCATACTGTACATACATACAAACATACATACACAGATACATACTCTACATACACATTTACAAGCATACTGTACATACATACATACATACATACTGTACATACATTCATCAATCCATACATACACATACATACATTCATCCAGACTTACACACATACACATATACAGTACATACATACACATACATGCATCAATCCACACATACAGATACACCTAAAGAGAATTGCCTTATATAAAATAGTCGGATTGCACATTACAGCAAATGAGGCAAGATAACTCACAATAAAAATGTACATATAAACCAAGAGATGGAAGATCCACAGTGATACACTACCGGTCAAAAGTTTTAGAACACCCCCATTTTTCCAGTGTTTACTGAAATTTAAGCAGTTCAAGTCCAGTGAATAACCTGAAATGGTACAAAGCGAAGCGGTAAACTGCCAGAAGTTAAAAAAAAGTTTAGGTAACTAAAAACTGAAAAATAATGTAAATTTAAGAGTTGTTAAAAAAGGCCCTTTTCAGGGAACAAGTAATGGGTCAGGAACTGCAACAATGGAAGCAGATTAAGCCTTGAAAGTTGATGCATACAATTCCTACAGGTGTCCCAACATTTGTTGATTAAGGCCCGGTCACACCTTGACGTTTTAGCCAGCGATGGCAACGTATTAAAATGTATGTAAAACGCTGGCTTACGTTGAACTTTTGATGTTTTTTTTTAAAGATTCGGACGTATTCATAGCGACTTGGTCTTATGTATAACGCATTGGTAACTACACAGAACGTTTCGTTGTGTTATAGATAACTTATACCAACGAATGCTGAACCTGTTGTCGGCCTACACAACCGATGCCCAACGATAGTCTAACTCAGGCATAGCGCGTTGCACGCATCGCCGACGATGTCGTGACGTAGCCTATTAAAAGGCTGACTCACAACGATTCGAATCATAACTGCCGTAGAAATGGAAGTGACAACGTCGCGGTCACACCTTGGCGATCTTGCCAGCGTATGCCGACCTAAGAAAAATGTGTCTAAAACGTTGGGGCACGTCAAATACGGTATGAGTAAGTTTGGTATACGTGAGTAGAACGCTAAAGTACGCTATCATACGTCGTAGTAAGTAGAGTACGTCAAGAAATTTTAAACATGTTCAAAATTTTACGACGTACTCGGCGTATGACACACGTTCCGCATGCGATGGGGATAAGTTGTACACACGATATGCGGACGCTTACACACGTCCACAAAGGCTACTTATAAGCTACTCATAAGTCGAAACACGTCGCGGTAATGTCTTTTTTATGCGAAACTTATTTCTAACTTATGTTTGACGTGCTTTGAACCAATTCTTTACGTAGTCCCAACACACATCGACGTATGTAGATGTATTCCAATGACGTCTTCCGGTCGACAAAAAAAAATAAATGAACGTGTTTCTAGCTTACAACTGCCATATAAAGACGTGTTCCCAGCGGTTTTGGGAATTGGTATATAAAAATGGTGTTCATAAAAGGGTAACCCAACAGTGTTTTCGAGTTCCTTTTTGAGTCGATGTCCATGTCAGCAGTAACAGTATCAGTATCAGTATTAGTATTAGTATTAGTATTAGTAGTAGTTTGTTCATGTTGGCAGTAGTAGGTGAGGGGGAGGGTGTGGGTTATGATGGATCATCCTTGCGTTTAACGATTTAATGATTTAAATGATAAACTCAACGATTTAAATGGCTGCAACTCCTCTATTGAAAGTAGATGCTTGCGCTCAACAATTGGATTTTTTTTACACTCAACGACTTTTAAACGGTACCACTCAACTAATTTCATTGTTTACAATGAACGATTTAAATTGCTGTCACTCGCCTTTGTTTTTTGACGCTGGGGTTTGGAAATTTGAAACGTTTCTTCTGAACGTGTTAAAACGCTCAAACTCGACTATTTTAAATAGACGCTGCCGATAGACAATTGGAATCATAGCCAAGCTAGACATCGAAGTGTGAACATCCTCGTCATGCCGAAGAAAAGTTTGAAGAATGCTGCAAATAAGTGTCCTGGCCGTGGCCGTGGACGCTGACGCAAGGACGATCTATTATACCGACGTCTTTCAGCCTATGAGTAACTTAAAAGTAACGTCTGTCGATGTGTGGCAACGATCGCGTAACGTGCCAACAACACGTTAATCATAGGTTAGAAATAAGTTTCGGGTACGCTAAACATTACCTCGGCGTGTCTCAACTTATGATTAACTTACAAGTAGCATGTGTTGACATCTGTCAACGATCGCAGACCGTGCATACAACTTGTGGCCAGCGTAGCGGAACGTGTGAGTCATACGCCGGCATACGTCGTGAAATTTCAAGCATGAAAAAATTTGAGGACAACCGAAAAGTACAACGTTTAAAGCCAACGTACAACGACGTATGGCAGTGTTTTTCAGCGTGCTCTCAATGTTATCAAAACTTACCCATAACGTATTCAACGTGTGCCAGCGTTTTAGAAAAAAAATTCAAAAATCAGCATACGTTGGCTAAAACGTCAAGGTGTGACCGGGCCTTTAGTTATAAACCCTCTGTCTGGATAAAAGCAGTGGTGGAACAGACTGTGTTGCTCCACCCTCTGAAGCATTATTTGGACAATATTGCACTGTAGGAAGTAGTATATTGTTATCATAATGGTGAGAAAAAGACAATTAACAAAGGAAGACAGACAGACCATTATAACCCTTAAAAGTGTTGGTCTTTCCTTGAGAGAAATTGCAAAGGAAGCCGAGGTGTCATTCATCATCATTGTATGTGTAGTTCCTGAGACAAAAGCAAACACCTATTTTAGGGGGCAACCTCCGTAGACCACATTAGGGCCCAATTTTTTATCATTATTATTATTATTGCAATAGACAAACTTTGGTTCAGACACGGTGGTGAACGTTTTGGTAATGCTTCATCAAAATTGTTGGTGTAGTTTCAGAGAAGAAGTTGAAAGTATTTGTGGATGGACGGACAGCCGGAAGACACGCCATCCCATAAGCTCCCCAGAAGTACGTTCCAGATGAGCTGAAATTAACAAAAACCAAAACCCGAGATACCACAAACGCATCACTTAGCTTATTCTTCTCAGGAACATTCATCTCTCCAAATATGCACAAGTACACCCCTCACTTGACCCAGTCACTAATGATAATAGAGGCATTGGTTCAGTCTTCAAATGCACACCAGAGAGCAATATGGGGCGTCAGAGCTATGTCAGCTCAGGTCAGATATGGGACCATGCGCTGGAGCAGCACTTCGCTGCGTCCACTTTCCACCGGTATGGCAGGGGCCTCCGTCTGGCTATCCTCCAGGCGGATGCCTGGCCCATCCCCATCTCCTTGAGATGGTGATCAATCTGCTGCAATCACGAGGCACGTGGTCAGCCCATTGGCCTCCTCCACTCACGAGGCTCCCTCACTGAGAGAATCCGGTGAGTGGGATCAGCGTCAGGAAAACGAGCCACATGTTCATACAGCCGAAGCTGACAGTCAAGGGCTACGCAGGTAGAAAATATCGTTTGAGCTGTCTCAGAAACGGCTCGCTGGACACAAAGTCCGACTAGCGATAGCCAAGGATTGCCAAAACTGACCTGGTCAGGGTCCAAGTCTCACATCCGTAGAGCAAGATTGCAAGCACCAAGGACCTGAAAACTTGGACTTTCGTCCTCCTGCACAGGTATTGACAGCGCCACACCCCATGATCTAGTGAATCCATGACTCCACAGGCCCAACCCAGACGTCTGTTGACCTCTGGCTCACAGCCAGCAGGGACATGAATATCACTGCCAAAGTAAGTGAATCTCTCCATGACCTCAACATCCTCACCACAAACAGGTACAAACAAGATAGCAGCATCCAAAATGTCATTGAAAACCTGGATCATAGTTTTGACCCAGGAAACCCATGATCCCAGTGGCTCCGACTCCTCATTCAGCACCTCGAGGGCCTGCAAAGGATATCCAGAGTCTCTGCAAAGATGACTGCATCATCTGTGAAATCAAGGTCAGAGATTTTGCCATTCCCAAATGTTGAACCACAGCTTGTTCTCTCTGACATCCTCTTCAGAATCCAGTCCATCCAAGAGCTGAAAAGTGAGGAGGCCAGTACACACTCCTGATAAACTCCAGTAACAACTGGAAATATGTCAGAGATGGTACCACCACATCTCACAGCACTCTCAGCACCAGAGTACAGTTCACACATCAGAATCACACAGATTGATCAGTTTTGGTGGCACCCCACGAAGAACAAGAATCCTCCAGAGGGCATACCAATTCAATGAATCAAATGCTTTGCAGAGATCAACATTGGCTGCAAGCAGCCCCTGCCGAAACTCTCATCTGCGTTCAGTGAGGACCCGAAGGGCACTGATATGGACAATTGTTGACCTCTTTGATGTGAAGCTTAACTGCTCTGGATGCTGGTACTCAAGCAGATGGTGGTGAACCCAATCAAGAATTATCCGAGCAAAGACCTTGACCGGCGCTGAGAGCAACGTCACCTCTCGGTAGTTGTTGCAGTCTTGGCGATCACCCTTCCCTTTCCAGTGGGGGACAACAAGGCCCCTCTTCCCATCAGTTGGGATGATGCCTGGGTTCTCGGCAGAGCACAGAACTGTGTGCAATGACACGAGTACAGCATTTCTACCAGCCTTGAGAAGTTCAGCTCGGATGCCACAGATCCCTGGAACTTTACCCATTTCAACTGGTTCACCGCGGTCTATGTTTCCACAAACAAAGGTGGACCACAGTTGATTGTAGGGTCAGCAATGGTGGTGACCCCGATCAAAAATGACCTGAGCATCCCCTACATCCACACGTGGATGGTAACACCCCTGGCATCCAACTCAACAGCTGGTGGATCAGCCTGGTACAGACACTCAGTCACTGGCCCAGTGGGCCTTCACTTCGGACTCCTCTGTCAAGAGCTCCCCACCCTCCACTCAAAATGCAGAACACCAAGGGATGGGCTTGGAGGATGCAATGTGTGAATTATCCTGTAAGCAGGATGAGAATCACTTGACCACAGGTGATGCTCGACCCCTCACAGATTCCTCGCATATCAGCCTCCTTGTCCACCCTCAGCACGTGCACAGTTTTATGCTTCAACTCCCTGAACAGATTAACCCTGCCATTCAGCCTGGCCCTGTGACTCTGGCCAATGGTATCCAGTGTCCCTTGAGAGACAAAATTCTTCTTCGCCCTCCGGTGAGTTTCAAGTCATCTACTGGCAATATCAAGGACGGTAGTCTTGAAGGCACTCCACAACCCTTCAGGATTCCCCAAAGCATCCAGACCCCCCAAATCCCCACTCAGCCTGTTTACAAAGTCCTCAGCTACCCTCTCATCCTTGAGCTTGCCAACATCCAGCCTCGACTGGGATGGTACCATTCTCCTGGATTGAAGCTGCAATTTAATAGTTGCTACAACAAGCCGATGGTCAGTATTGAGGAATTGAGCACTCCGTGAGAGCTTGCAGTTCTGGATCATCCTCCAACGACCATCAACGAGCAGATGGTCAATCTCCTTTGCCATGTCCATCGATGAGCTTGTGGGTGCTGAAACCATGAAACAGTCACCCAAAGTCCATGACTTCTTGCGAAGTCAAGGAACTTAGTGTTATTCTGCTTCACAGTTCCCAAGGAGACCGCCGTTTGGTGGACGACACATCAACACCACCCCGACACACACGACCGCATTCTGACCTGGGAAGTTTACCCCGTGATTTTCCTCCGATATTCAAAGAGTGGGGGTCCTGAAGACTTTGCCCCAATCCTGTCATCCGGTGAGCTGCCCTGTGAAGGGAAGCTGCACAGGAGGTACTCCCATGGAGTGGGTTTTCAATTTTTTTTGGCGTTTTTCTTGTGTTTTGCGAAGAGCTATGCGGAGTGAACAAAATGGTGATGATTTGATTTTGAAGTCCCTTCATGAACGGGGGAAGCCACGCCCTGAAATTACAAATATCCAGACTGGCAGAGAATGTATATGTAGTATACATAGATTATTGAGTAATTTGCGACACGTCACTGTGTCCAGCAAACAGAAACTCACTTTGACATCCCAAAATGTGGCGCAGCTTTGTGAGCAGGTTTCTTGGCTGCTGGAGAGAGAGGCACGGCCTGGCTAATGGGTGGTGCTTGTGACACTGCGGGAGAGGGGGGAAGGCATGGGCTGAAGAATTGTTGGAACTTTTGGCACAGACACAAACCTTCACATATAACTCGATAATGCAACCTGTCACTTTGCTGACAGGAATATTAAGCAAAGGGGGAGGGAGGGAGAGAGGAGGAACTGGAGGAAGGAAGAGAAGAGGAGGTGGAGGGAGGGAGAGAGGAGGAACTAGAGGAAGGAAGAGAAGAGGAGGTGGAGGGAAGGAGAGAGGAGGGGGAGGGAGACAGGAGGGAGGATAGGGGTAGAGCTAGGAGCAGAGGAGAGGGAGAGAGGACAAAGTGGAGGGAGAGAGGAAGGAAGAGGGGAGTGAGAAAGGGGGGGTGTGGATCAGTGAGGGAACGGTGGGGAAAGGGGGAAGAGTTAAGGAAAGGGGGGGGTGGGGAGAGAGATTCATCATCAAACATCATTATACATACAGGGAGGAGGATGGGGGAGAGAGGAGGGTGGAGAGTGGGTTTGTGAGGAGGTAGGTATGAAGGGAGGGGTTTTCGACTTGCATTTGGCCGTGGGACTTGTGGAGAAGGGGCGGGGGGGAGTGGGTAATCCGGGATTGAATGAAATGGGGTACGTTAAAACAACACATGGAGACCGCACGGAGATGTTTGTTGGGGTGGAGAGGAGAGGAGGTTTGGGAGGAGGTAAGGGGAAGGGAAGGCAACGCAAGGGGAACGGAAAGGAAGGGCGAGGAAATGCACCCAAACAGCAACATTTTATTTTTAACCGCTGGGTTCTGTATAAAACCGGGCGGGAGCATTTAAAACCCAAGCTATCTACCAGGAAAATGCCTGCTGACATGCATGCATGCTCGCTGATGCAGCAACCTTTGCACCCCTTCTGTCGGCTCACTCTGAATCTGATTCATATATGCTACACTATTGGGAAGCCATTTTAAATTTAAAACTAAACTGTCAGTCCTTAACAGAGGGGAGGGTTGGGGAAAGGGAGAGGGGTGTGACAAAGAGGGAGAGGGGTGTGAGAGAGAGGGAAAGGGGTGTGAGAGAGAGGGAAAGGGGTGTGAGAGAGGGAGAGGGATGTGAGAGAGAGAGGGAGAGGGGTGTGAGAGATTGAGGGAAAAGGGTGGGAGAGAGAGTGAGGGAGAAGGGTGGGAGAGAGAGTGAGGAAGAGGAGTGGGAGAGAGAGAGAGAGAGAGAGAGAGAGAGAGAGAGAGAGAGAGAGAGAGAGAGAGAGAGAGAGAGAGAGAGAGAGAGAGAGAGAGAGAGAGAGAGAGAGAGAGAGAGAGAGAGAGAGAGAGACAGAGACTGAGAGAGAGACAGAGAGAGAGACAGAGAGAGAGACAGAGAGAGAGGGTGAGGGGTGGAAGATAGTAAGGGAGAGGGGTGGGAGAGAATGAGGCAGAGGGGTGGGAGAGAGTGAGGCAGAGGGGTGTGAGGGAGAGGGGTGGGAGAGAGTGAGGGAGAGGGGTGTGAGAGAGAGAGAGAGAGAGAGAGAGAGAGAGAGAGAGAGAGAGAGAGAGAGAGAGAGAGAGAGAGAGAGAGAGAGAGAGGAAGAGGAGTGGGAGAGAGAGGGAGAGGGGTGGAAGATAGTAAGGGAGAGGGGTGGGAGATAGTAAGGGAGAGGGGTGGGAGAGAATGAGGCAGAGGGGTGGGAGAGAGGAAGAGGAGGGGGAGAGAGAGTGAGGGAGAGGGGTTGGAGATAGTAAGGGAGAGGGGTTGGAGATAGTAAGGGAGAGGTGTGGGAGAGAGTGAGGGAGAGGGGTGGGAGAGAGTGAGGGAGAGGGGTGGAAGAGAGTGAGGGAAAGGGGTGGGAGAGAGAGGTGGAGAGGGTTGTGTGAGAGAGAGAGAGATGAGGAGAGTGGTGGGGAGAGAGAAAAAGGGAAAGGGGTGGGAGAGAGAAAGAGGGGTGGTGGAAGGAAAGGTGTGGGAGGGGAGAGAGGTGTGAAGGAGAGAGAGGAGTGGAGAGACAGAGGAGTGGAGAGAGAGGGAGAGGTGTGGAGAGAGAGAGGGGTGGGGAGAGAGAGAGAGAGAGAGAGAGAGAGAGAGAGAGAGAGAGAGAGAGAGAGAGAGAGAAAAAAAAAAAAATTGAAATGGGTGGGTAGAGCGAGGGGTGAGAAAGGCAATGTGGAAAAGAGGGAGAGGGGTGTGAAGGAGAGGGAGAGGGAGTGTGGTGAGAGAGAAAGAGGGGGGAGGGAGAGAGAGAGGTTGAGGGAGAGAGAGATAGAGGAGCAAGAGAGAGAGAGAGAGAGAGAGAGAGAGAGAGAGAGAGAGAGGGAGATGTGGAAAAGAGGGAGAGAGGTGTGAAGGAGATTGACAGGAGAGGGCTTAGAGAGGGAAAGGGGTGGAGAAGGAGTGTGGTGAGAGCAGAAGAGGGTTGAGAAATGGTGAGGAATGGGAGAGGTGAGAGAGGGAGAGGGGTGAGAGAGGCAGAGGAGTGGGAGAGAGAGGGGGAGGGAGAGAGAGAGGGGGAGGGAGAGAGAGAGGGGGAGGGAGGGAGAGAGAGAGGGGGAGGGAGGGAGAGAGAGAGGGGGGGAGGAGAGAGAGGAGGGGAGGGAGAGAGAGGGGGAGGGAGAGAGAGGGGGAGGGAGAGAGAGAGGGGGAGGGAGAGAGAGAGGGGGAGGGAGAGAGAGAGAGGGAGGGGGAGAGGGGAGGGAGAGAGATTGGTTGAGGGAGAGAGAGAAGTTGAGGGAGAGAGATGGGTTGAGGGAGTGGGGGAGAGAGAGTGGAGGGAGAGAGATGGGTTGAGGGAGAGAGTGGGTGAGAGAGAGAGAGTGGGGGAGTGAGAGTGGAGGGAGAGAGGGGAGGGGGAGAGAAGAGGGGGGGTTTTGGCTGATGTGACGTCCAGTTTGAAATAATCATTGTAACAGGTTGGAAAACAACAACTAATTTCGTCATGGCTCCATCTGGCACAGATGAAGGAGTTTGAGACAGCGACCTTTGGTCACGGCATGTGTGGCCCAGTATAACATGGATAAGGCAATAAAGGCACAATTTAATTTACTTTTATCAGGCTTTTCTTAGACTAATTAGTATTTTACCTCAGTACACAAGTTTATTTAAAGTTTATTTCCCCACACAGGAAATGTGTGAATTGGACAAATGTACTGTTTTGGTTATTTTTGCATCTGAACTGCTGTTGTAGTCAAAAAAGAAGTTTAAATTTTGTGATTCAGCTGAGATCAAGAAATTCTTGAAGTTATGGCATGTGTGGAAATGAAAGAAAGCCTAGAACACTGGCGTCTACGGGTGTTTATAAGCATTGCAATGTATCCACCGATTCGTCAGTATGATGAACAAGCATTCGAGAATATGAGTGAAAAATGGAAGAAAAAAAAATATCGTGAAGAAGCCGTTGCGGTCGGTTCCAAGTCGAGTCGTTGTTGAGCAGGCCAAAAACAATGGCGAATTGAGAGCCCCAGCGAGGGACCGCGAGGTGACCGAGGATGAGCCTTGAGAAAGGATAATTAAATAATCCCCTTGATTATCTTCAACTGGGGTGTTTTCGTGAACTCAAACACCCAATTTTCACACATGCACTCCCTTGGACTTCCCTTTGTGTGTCTGCAAAGTTTGGGGCCGTTAGGTTTCATGGTTTTGCAGTTATGGAGGAGACACACACACACACACATTTGTTGGAGTAACATATTGGGGTAATGGTGTCAAATCATCAAATTCGGTACTTCTACACAATTGATTGTTCCCTTCCCAGGAAGAGTCATCACACATTCGCAGTGTCCTTGGGTTCAAATCAATCAGAAGGAGGTTATAAAGCTTGCGATCACTTGATCGTGCTACATAACTCACAGTCTGCGACAATTATTTTTATTCGAACTGGTGTGCTCATATTGTGACGGTTCTGTTTTTGTGGATGCACGATCGAGGCTCCCGGAAGAGCTCGAGCAGAATGGAAGAGAACACAGAAGAGTAGAAGTGAGAGTCAGAGTGAGATCAAGGGGAGGGGAGGACACATTGGGGTGAACAAGCCTCACACAAGAACAATGAAACACTGGAAGAAGAGGAAGGGGAAAATAGGGATTTTACAGAAAAGGAACAAAACAACCGACAGACTCACACCCAGCCACACCACAAGTCTGCAGGACGTGTCGCTTGTGCAACTGTTGCGAAGTTTTTGGAAAAGCAACTCATTAATTTTGTTCCTCACAAAGTAATGATAAATTATCACTCATTTTACAAATACCAAGGTCTGGTACAATATGTTCCAAGGTGTTGTGGATGTGGTTTGCATAAACCAGTTTGCTCACATCATCCAGGTACAATTATCATCAGGTGATGCACTGTACAATGGAGCAAGTGCAGGTACTTTGTCATTGTTAGTCAATATTATTGTGTTTGTATCTCCCTTGTTTGGTTAAATGAGTAATTCTCATGAGTGAAGCTATGATTTAAGTTTCTTCCTCAATATTCCAGCAATCCATCCTTTCCTCACTCTCCCACAGATGAACGTTCTAACTTTTCCATTCTTTTCAACACGGGACTTTCAAAATGACGCAATCTGCCTGAGAATGCATCGAGGTTTTCAAGGCATGTGGACTTCCCAAGTGCGTGCACCTTAAGGATTGTGACCTAAAATGGTTCACTGAGATTCTAAAAGAAGCCGAAAATGCTTGGAAAAGTACCTGACAGAAAGCCGGGGTGTGTCTCTGCACAAAGAAAGAGTTGGAGGGAGACACCGTACCTGGCTCAGGTGATTCTGAATACTGAGGCGTAGGTCATATGTGGGGCTTGTTTGAATATCATCTGCAAGTTTATAATTATATTTAGAATGAATCATGTTGGGGGGAGGAGGCGAGGGGCTGAGAATAAATTCCTGCCGTGGGGCCAATGTGAAAAAATTCTGACTCAACCTGGGACTCGAACCCAAGGACCTCATCACTTGCATGGTGATAGTCTACTAAGCTACTGAGTCTCCAGATATCCTTGGACTCGAACCCAAGGACCTCATCACTTGCATGGTGATAGTCTACTAAACTACTGAGTCTCCAGATATCCTTGGACTCGAACCCAAGGACCTCATCACTTGCATGGTGATAGTCTACTAAGCTACTGAGTCTCCAGATATCCTCGGACTCGAACCCAAGGACCTCATCACTTGCATGGTGATAGTCTACTAAGCTACTGAGTCTCCAGATATCCTCAGACTCGAACAAAAGGACCTCATCACTTGCATGGTGACAGTCTACGTAGCAACTAAGTCTCCAGATATCCTCAGACACGAACCCAAGGACCTCATCATTTGCATGGTGACAGTCGACTAAGCTACTAAGTCTCCAGATATCCTCAGACTCGAACCCAAGGACCTCATCATTTGCATGGTGACAATCTACTAAGCTCCTGAGTCTCCAGACATCCTCAGAACTTTCTCGCACTAACACTGCAAGCTTTAAAATGGCCGATGTGTTCCATGCCTGCTCGGCCGACCCCATGTGTGTGCACGTCGTTGATTGTTGTCGCCATAATTCGGGTTTCAGAAGGTGAAACAGAGCCCTTAAAGTAGCCACCTTCGTTTTGGCGAAGGATCGAGACTCATGGCGTAAGTTACCAAGTTGTATTGTTCTCGAGTTTTGTTCTGAGGGGTCTGTTTTTGAATCGTCACGAAGCCCCGGACAGCCTCCAACTTTAGTTTGTTCCCTCCGCCACCGAAGGTGAAGGAGGTTATGCTTTCACCCCTCTCTGTCTGTTTGTTAATTGCAAAATCGAAGATGTTTCAAGCATATTGGTGAGTCCATTTTGTTATTGCTTGGAAATTTATTTATTTATTTTGACAAGTATGTTGATCGCCTCCGTTTGTGTGTGTTTGCGTGCGTTTGTTTTTCACTCGCCTCGAGCCAAAACCACGCAACCGATCGTTATGAAATTTTTAGAGGTTAATGTCACCGACCCTACGACGGTCCCGCATTGAAGTTTCGTAAATTCGGTCGACTGAAAAGTTCGCCGCAAGCCAATTTGAGGCAAATTTTCTAAAATCCTCAAATTTTTATCCGATTGACTTGAAATTTGAACAGGATTTGCACATCATGTCAGTGAATTCAATCACCTCTTACTTTCGAGGTTATCTTGGGTCAAAAGGTCAACATAGGCCAGAAGGTCAACATTGGGCAAATTTCTAAAATGCTCAATTTTAATCCAATTAACTTGAAATTTGAAAAGAAAATGCATGTTAGGTCACTGAATTCAACCACCTACGAATTTTTACGTAAACATAGGCCAAAAGGTCAACATAGGCCAAGAGGTCAATTTTGGCCAAATTTTCTAAAATCCTCAAATTTCATCTGATTGACTTGAAATTTGAACAGGATTTGCACATCATGTCAGTGAATTCAATCACCTCTTACTTTTGAGGTTATCTTAGGTCAAAAGGTCAACATTGGGCAAATTTCTAAAATGCTCAATTTTAATCCAATGAACTTGAAATTTGAAAAGAAAATGCATGTTAGGTCACTGAATTCAACCACCTATGAATTTTTATGTAAACATAGGCCAAAAGGTCAACATAGGCCAAGAGGTCAATTTTGGCCAAATTTTCTAAAATCCTCAAATTTCATCCGATTGACTTGAAATTTGAACAGGATTTGCACATCAGGTCAGTGAATTCAATCACCTCTTACTTTTGAGGTTATCTTAGGTCAAAAGGTCAACATTGGGCAAATTTCTAAAATGCTCAATTTTAATCCAATTAACTTGAAATTTGAAAAGAAAATGCATGTTAGGTCACTGAATTCAACCACCTATGAATTTTTACGTAAACATAGGCCAAAAGGTCAACATAGGCCAAGAGGCCAAATTTTCTAAAATCCTCAAATTTCATCCGATTGACTTGAAATTTGCACATCAGGTCAGTGAATTCAATCACCTCTTACTTTTGAGGTTATCTTATGTCAAAACGTCAACATAGGCCGTAAGGTCAACATTGGCCAAATTTCTAAAATCCTCAATTTTAATCCAATTAACTTGAAATTTGAAAAGAAAATGCATGTTAGGTCACTGAATTCAACCACCTATGAATTTTTACGTAAACATAGGCCAAAAGGTCAGCATAGGCCAAGAGGTCAATTTTGGCCAAATTTTCTAAAATCCTCAAATTTCATCCGATTGACTTGAAATTTGAACAGGATTTGCACATCAGGTCAGTGAATTCAATCACCTCTTACTTTTGAGGTTATCTTAGGTCAAAAGGTCAACATTGGGCAAATTTCTAAAATGCTCAATTTTAATCCAATTAACTTGAAATTTGAAAAGAAAATGCATGTTAGGTCACTGAATTCAACCACCTATGAATTTTTACGTAAACATAGGCCAAAAGGTCAACATAGGCCAAGAGGTCAATTTTGGCCAAATTTTCTAAAATCCTCAAATTTCATCCGATTGACTTGAAATTTGAACAGGATTTGCACATCAGGTCAGTGAATTCAATCACCTCTTACTTTTGAGGTTATCTTATGTCAAAACGTCAACATAGGCCGTAAGGTCAACATTGGCCAAATTTCTAAAATCCTCAATTTTAATCCAATTAACTTGAAATTTGAAAAGAAAATGCATGTTAGGTCACTGAATTCAACCACCTATGAATTTTTACGTAAACATAGGCCAAAAGGTCAGCATAGGCCAAGAGGTCAATTTTGGCCAAATTTTCTAAAATCCTCAAATTTCATCCGATTGACTTGAAATTTGAACAGGATTTGCACATCAGGTCAGTGAATTCAATCACCTCTTACTTTTGAGGTTATCTTAGGTCAAAAGGTCAACATTGGCCAAATTTCTAAAATGCTCAATTTTAATCCAATTAACTTGAAATTTGAAAAGAAAATGCATGTTCGGTCACTGAATTCAACCACCTATGAATTTTTACGTAAACATAGGCCAAAAGGTCAACATAGGCCAAGAGGCCAAATTTTCTAAAATCCTCAAATTTCATCCGATTGACTTGAAATTTGCACATCAGGTCAGTGAATTCAATCACCTCTTACTTTTGAGGTTATCTTATGTCAAAACGTCAACATAGGCCGTAAGGTCAACATTGGCCAAATTTCTAAAATCCTCAATTTTAATCCAATTAAATTGAAATTTGAAAATAAAATGCATGTTAGGTCACTGAATTCAACTATCTACGATTTTTTATGTAAACATAGGCCAAAAGGTCAACATAGGCCAAGAGGCCAATTTGGGCAAAATTTTCTAAAATCCTCAAATTTCATCCGATTGACTTGAAATTTGAAGACTATTTGCATATTAGAATGCTGAACTCAACCACCTATTAATTTTGAGGTCAACATAGGCCAAGAGGCCAATTTGGGCCAAATTTTCGAAAATCCTCATTTTTAATCCAATTCCACATGTCACAATTTTAATCCACATGTCACAACAATAACACCTGTATCCAAGTTCTTTGTGTATCCTTGTGTGTCGTCAGTTGAGTGCCAAACCTGACCCGGTTTGTGAAGGACATGGGCCAAACCTTCCCTCCCCACCATTGATCCTGCCTGCGTAATTCCAGCATGGCAGTTTATTGTTGGGTTGGGATTTGAACCAAGGCGAGACAGGCTATCCTACCGACCTATCCTTCCCCGGATAAGGAACTTCGACTGAGGGGAGGGGGGAGGAATGAGGGTTGGGGAAGAATGAGGGTGAGGGTATGACTCATGGGGTGCACAAGATGGATACAGAAGTAAACTCTTAGGAAGGAAAAGCTGAAAAATTGCAAGGATTTGGGGGTTGGGGGTGTAAAGGCTGTTGAGCAGATCATGGTTTTTGTTTGGAGATGATCTGAGATGATGGCGAATAGCTGTCTTGAAGACCTGGAGGGAAGAATGAGATTGAAGAGGATGTGGAATTTGATTCCACAGGTGGGGAAAAAAGAGGAACGAATGAGTTGTGGTGAGCAGTGATCCTGGAGAAACCTGGGGTGGGACAAAGCACAGACAGAGCAGAGGGTGTAAGATCAGAAAGGAGGTGCTCGAAGACAGAGAGATCACTGACCTGTCTGTGATGGCGAAGTGATAATCCCATAGACAGTTTCATTGCAGGAGATTCCAATGATCTTGAAGGCCTTTGTTTCCACAGCGTCAAGATGAGCAGGATGTGAGGCAGGGGAGCCAGCCCAGAGGGTAGAGCAGTACTACTTCAAGCTGTGGATGAAAGTCTTGTAGGTGGCTCGAAGTTCAGAAGTGCCAGGGAAGGACTTTGTATGATGGAGTACGCCCAATCGGTGGCTGGCTTTGGAGGCCAACTTTGAAAAGTTGTTTGTCTAAGAAAAATCATGGCTGATCGTGAGATTCAGGAGTTGAGTAACTGAACTTCATCAAGACTATTGTTAAGAATGCAGATAGTAGAGTTTACTAGATGGTCCTTTCAGAGAGAGAGATAGGGAGAGTGTGAGATTTGTCAGGATTGCAAGACACATTCCAAGTGTTTGACCAGCTTGTTATTTTTCCCAAGGTCTGATGAGAGGAGCCCTCCAATAAAGTTATGTATTATTTGTATGGAACATTTTTTGCACAGAAGCTCCAGTCTGGCTGGCTGAAGGATGAGAGATGCCTTGGCAGAGGGTGGACCCATTGGGAAGCTTGTACTAATTATTTTTTTTTAATCAACCTCTTGTTGTTGTTCCGTGCTCTATACTTTTAATAAACACTGAGTGTCAAAGCAAGGTAGCAGCACATACCGTTTAAAAAAGTGTTTGGTATGACTTGGACGGGGTTCGATTGAACCACCGATCCCCCAGGCATCAGACTGGACCATCGAACCATTCCACCACCTGGAAACAGTCTCGCAAACAAACGTTCCTGTACACTTCATATTCATAGAAAAGGACACTGACGACACTTGATGTCCTTCTTTTGCTTCTCATTGAAATACAAAGCTCTTTCAAGAGTATCATTGTTTTCAACAACAACAACAAAAAAAAATCTCTCTCTCTCTCTCTCTCTCTCTCTCTCTCTCTCTCTCTCTCTCTCTCTCTCTCTCTCTCTCTCTCTCTCTCTCTCTCTCTCTCTCTCTCTCTCTCTCTCTCTCTCTCTCTCTCTCTCTCTCTCTCTCTTTCTCTCTCTCTCTCTCTCTGTCTGTCTGTCTGTCTGTCTGTCTGTCTGTCTGTCTGTCTGTCTGTCTGTCTGTCTGTCTGTCTGTCTGTCTGTCTGTCTGTCTGTCTGTCTGTCTGTCTGTCTGTCATGGCGAGCTGTGATCTGTGTGATGCCCCGTTTTCTCGCCTTTCTATCCCTTTCGCATCGTTTTTCACCTCCCTTCCTTCGTTTCCTTCTACGCATCGTTATTTGTGCTCCGACCCTCCCCTCTTCGTTAGACCTTGTGCTTTGGTTTTCCCTCGCGCCGTCGTCACCCCGCCCATCTGTCCTTGTTATTTCACGGTTTGCCCTTCGGTTCATCTCTTCCCCTCCCCATCCCCCTGTTTTCTCCTCGCATACCTTTTCCCCGAGATAGAGAGAGAAAGAGCCCACAGCTTCTTTGTGGATAGCTTTTCGTTGGCGGCCCATCCCGGGCCTTCAACTGATCGGTTTTTTCCTCACTGTAGCTGTGTATATTTTCTTTGGAAACCTGTCTCGGCTCGTATTTAATTACCGCACGAGTCATCGCCCCTCCTCCCCCTTAATAAATATGACTTCTTATTCCCGTTATTCGGCATTTGAAGCATTAACAAGAAAACATGGTGTCGTCTGTGTCGCACCCGACGACGTCAGCGTCGAGGATCTCGTTATCGCTGCGGGAAACATAGTCGGTACTGACAAAGTTCGTGCCCCTCACGAATGAACAAACGTGTGGTTATCTTCGTGTCTGAGACAGAACTGGTTCATGAAATCGTATCAACCGGACTATCAACAGATGACGGACATTTCGCGCTCGTCTCCCCTCTGGACACTCCGGCCGTGAAGGTCATTATCTCGAACGCTCCTCCTTTCCTGAAAAATCCGACACTGATCTCCGAATTATCTCGTTATGGTTCTGTGGTTTCTCAGATCATGATGTTACCTTTACATAGCCAGGACGATCGGACGAAGCATGTGATGTCTTTTCGGAGACAAGCTTATGTGGTGCTTCCTCCCTCGAACGCTGAAAGAACCTTGAACATCGTTTTAAAACTCAAAATTGATAATCATGATTACCAAGTCTACGTAACCACTGACACCCTGAAATGTTTCGAATGTGGTAATTTCGGACACTTGAAACGATCTTGCCCAAAGTCAACCTCGTCGAACGATGAAACAAACCTCATCAACAAGAATACGTCTTCTTCTTCTTCTTCTTCTTCATCCTCCTCATCCTCATCCTCATCCTCATCCTCATCCTCATCCTTATCCTCATCCTCATCCTCATCCTCGACTGTGAAGGAAGCGAATCCCGTGTTCGGTAATAAGGCCCAGGCCTCCCAGGCCTCCCAGGCCTCCCAGTCCTCCCAGTCCTCCCAGTCCTCCCAGTCCTCCCAGTCCTCCCAGTCCTCCCAGTCCTCCCAGTCCGATAGTCGAAACAGCAAAACGACCTGATGGTCGTTTAACCCAGAAGAAAGGAGCATTTACAAACGAGGAATCTGTCGGTAATGTTCCTGCAGTTGTGACGGACGTCACTCTGCAATGTTTACCCGGAATAGACCCGGAATGGACCCGGACCCCGGTACCTACGACCAACAAGTTTACCCTACTTGCCGGTGAGGACAGAGACGTCTCCCTTACAGAGACCACTTTACCTGTTATTGCAGTGAAGAAAACTGTTTCACTTGTTAAAAACTCTCCTATTGGAAAGTCCATTGACTGTGATACACAGACCACTAGTGATGATCCTGCTGTCACTTTGGTAAATGTTAACCCTGAATCCTTGTCAGCAGGAAATAGTGAAACAAATGTTAACCCTGAATCCTTGTGAGCGGGAAATAGTGAAACAAATGTTAACCCTGAATCCTTGTCAGTGGGAAATAGTGAAACAAATGTTAACCCTGTTACTGCTCGCATCTCATCACGTGGTGAAGCTGGAAACGCAGGAAATGTTAAAATGGATGTTTTACGAGAGACCCCCAAAGTACTGTATACCTCCACGCCGTTGGAGGTCGATAACACTGTTACGGTCGAGGGAAGCGATATCGCTACATCCACTGCTGGTGTTTCTGTTTCATCAACTCCCCCGATTATTTCCATTATTTCACCAGGAGATGTTCCCACAATGGAAGAGCACATAGACCTGGTAACCAGTACAGATCCATGTGTCAATACTGACAACAGTATCGATATGCAGGACAGTACAAGCTTGTGTGACTCGGAAACTAAAACCGACTCTGACGAATCTGACCTGGAGGAAGCAAACAGGAACAGTCAGGTGGAAACGGTGGAGAAGCTCACCAGTCAAAGTCCGACCCCCCCCTGAACAAATAAGACTCTTCTTACAAAATACATAAAGGAAACGCAATATAAACCTGACGGAATACTTTCCAGATCTACCGTCCTTCCTTGAGTGTGCTCAGGCTATCGTATGTAAGCTTGACTTATTCGGTTTCCACCAGACACAGTCACCACTTAAAAAAACTGGTTGCCAAGGCGAAAAGGGATCCTAATCAATTATCCCACTTCTGATCTTATTCTAAGAAGCTATTATTTTCCTCATGGCCAGTTTTAAGATTGGAACAATAAATGTTAATGGTGGTGGTAGTCCACTCCGCAAGATCCAAATTAAACAGTTGGTAGAGGTCAACGGTCTCGACATAGCTTTGTTACAAGAGACCCATGCTGTCCGATCTGTTCAGGCTCAGTGGCGACTATTTATGGACAAGGAATGTTTCTTCAGTAACAACTCCACGTCGAAGGCAGGCATCATGTTTGTCTTCGGGAAACACTTCCATCCGTCCTGCCTTAAATTTATGAGTATTATTGATGGACACCTTGCCTCCGTGACCTTCTCTATCAATCAGATCAAGTTCACAATTCTCAATGTGTACGCTCCAAGCAAAAATGACGAGCGGATCCCCTTTTTTGCCGAACTGAGAAAATTCCTGCAAACACTGGATTTGCAGACTTGTCTAATTATTGGTGGCGATTTTAACTGTACTGTTAATGCTTCATTTGACCGGAACGGGCCGGAACCCCAACCATGTACCGCAAAACTTTTTGCAAACATCATTGCGAAATATAATCTCTATGATATTTGGTGCGTGCAGCACCCTTCTGATCGGTCTTATACATGGTGTCGTTGTTTATACAACTACATCTCACTTGCGAGGCTTGATCGCATCCATGTAAATTCTCATTTATTACATGGAGTTTATAAATCCGATATCGTGCCTTCTGGTTTCTCTGACCATTCCCCAGCTCGAGTCTTTATTCAACTCTCTAAACCATGTCCAGGGAGCTCTCACTGAAAATTCAATAACGGTTTACTAGAAAACCTCAACTTCATTCAGGACTTTGAATCCTTCTGGACGGCTCTCCTAGAACAGAAGCTAAGCTGTTCCGTTAACCCGTTGATATGGTTGGATTTAGTAAAAACCCAAATTAAAGGGTTCTGTCAACAGTATCAGTTTTTCTCAACAAGGGCTGACCATGAAGTGAAGAAAATATTACATAACAGTTAGAGATTTTACAACTCCAACGAGTCATCGGACAAAATAATAGTTACATACAAAAAACCTTAACTGAGAAACAGTCCTTATTAAAGGAGATAACCGAGAGGAAAGCACGTGGTGCCTAAGTTCGGATGAGGGTGCGACACCTGAATGAGGCAGACGTACCAACCAAGTACTTCTTTTCCTTAGAGAAACGTCTTCCCAGTAAACAGCTTTGTCAGCTGCGATTGGCAAATTCATCCATTACCTTTACACAATCAGAAATCAAACTTTTCGTGAAGGAATACTTTTCGAAAATATATTCAATGGAACAAATAATCCTGTCATTGTCGGCTCTATCTCCGTAGGCCTGCCAGTGTTGTGTGAAGATGGGCGTTCCCAACTGTAAAGACCCATCACCTTGGATGAACTTGGCACTGCCCTGCACGGCCTTGCCATTGGGAAAGCACCTGGATTGGATGGACTTGCAACCAAATTTTACAAGAAGTTTTGGCACTTATTGGGTCCAGAACTCATTAAGACCTTGAACGCAAGCTGCCAGCTTGGAGAGCTACCTCAGAGTTGCCGACGAGCTCTTCTTACCCTCATCCCAAAAAAGGGAGACATGCTGAGTATTGAAAATTGGCGTCCTATCTCCCTGTTATGTACGGACTATAAGATATTTTCAAAAGCCCTGGCATCGCGACTTACTCCTTATTTATCCTCGTTGTTGAAAGAAGACCAATGTTACTGTGTCCGAAAACGTTCCATTTATGACAACATCTCCCTTGTCAGGTCAGGTATGGGAGCATGTGCCAGAACAGCGCGTCGCTGCGTCCACTTTCCGCCGGTACTCCAGGGTCCTCCGTCTGGCCATCCCCCAGGCAGATGCCAGGCCCATCCCATCTCCTTGAGATGATGGTCAACCTGCTGCAACCACGAGGCACGTGGTCGGCCCACTGGCCTCCTCCACTCATGAGACCCCCTCGCTGAGAGAATCTGGTGAGCAGGATCAGCGTCAGGAAAACGAGCCACATATCCATACAGCCGCAACTGACGCTCACGGACTATGCAGGTAACGAATCTCATCTGAGTCTCTCTCAGCAACCGCTCGTTGGACACAAAATCCGACCAGCGACAGCCAAGGATTCTCCGAAGAGACCTGGTACCAAAGGAATTAAGTCTCCGTCTCAGATCCTTGGTCAGAGTCCAAGTCTCGCATCCATAGAACAAGACTGGAAGTACCAAGGACCTGAAGACTCGGACTTTCGTCCTCCCGCACAGGTACCGGCAGCGCCACACCCCATGATCCAGTGAATCCATGACTCCCCAGGCCCGACCCAGATGTCTATTGACCTCTGACTCGCAGCCAGCAGAGACATGAATATCACTGCCAAGGTAAGTGAATCTCTCCATGACCTCAACATCCTCACCACAAACAGACACAGACAGGACAGCAGCATCCAAGATGTCACCGAAAGCCTGGATCTTAGTTTTGACCCAAGAAACCCGTTATCCAAGCGGCTCCGACTCCCCATTCAGCACCTCGAGGGCCTCCATAAGAATGTCTAAAGTCTCCGCAAAGATGACTGCATAATCTGCAAAATCAAGGTCCGAGATCTTGACATTCCCAAACGATGCACCGCAACTTGATCTCTCCGACATCCTCCCTAAAATCCAGTGCATACAAGTGCTGAAAAGTGTGGGGGCAAGTACACATCCCTGACGAACTCCAGTAACAACTGGAAATAAGTCAGAGATGGTACCACCACACTTCACAGCACTCTCAGTACCAGAGTAGAGTTCAGACATCAGATCGATCAGTTTTGGTGGCACCCCACGAAGACCAAGAATCCTCCAGAGGACATCCCGATTCACTGAATCAAACGCTTTACAGAGATCAACATAGGCTGCAAGCAGCCCCTGCTGAAACTCTCATCTGCGTTCGGTGAGGACACGAAGGACAAGGATACGGTCAATCGTTGACCTCTTTGGTGTAAAGCCTGACTGCTCTGGACGCTGGTGCTCAAGCAGATGGTGGCGAACCCTATCAAGAATTATCCAAGCAAAGACCTTGCCCGGCACTGAGAGCAGCATCACCCCTCGGTAGTTGTTGCAGTCTTGGCGATCACCCTTCCCTTTCCAGAGAGGGACAACAAGGCCCCTCTTCCAGTCAGTTGGGATGATGCCTGTGTTCCAGGCAGAGCACAAAACTGCATGCAACGACACGAGTGCAGCACTTCCACCAGCCTTGAGAAGTTCAGCATGGATGCCACAGATCCCTGGAGCTTTGTCCCGTTTCAACTGGTTCACCGCAGCCCATGTTTCCACAAGCGAAGGTGGACCACAGTTGATTCGAGGGTCAGTAACAGGGATTGTAACACCCTTGACGTCCAACTCGAGAGTTGGGGGATCAGCCTGGTACAACCGCTCAAAGTAACCGGCCCAGCGGCCCTTCACTTCAGACTCCTCTGTCAAGAGCCTACCACTCTCTGCTCGAACTGCAGTGCTCCGAGGGATGGGCTTGGATGAACGTAATGCGCGAATTCCCCTGTAAGCGGGACAAGAATCACGTGTCCACAGGTGATGCTCTACCCCCTCACAGATTCCTCGCACATAGGCCTCCTTGTCCACCCACAGTGCACGTACAGTTTTACGCCTCAGCTCCCTGAACAGCTCAGCTCTGCCATTCAGCCTGGCCCTGTGACTCTGGTCAATGGTATCCAGTGTCCCTTGAGAGACAAAATTCTTCTTTGCCCTGTGGTGAGCTCCAAGACATCCACCGGCAACATCAAAGACGGTGGTCTTAAAGGCGCTCCACAACTCTTCAGGACCCCCCAAAGCACCCAGACCCCCCAAATGTCCACTCAGCCTGTTCGCAAACTCCTCAGCTACTCTCTCTTTCCTGAGCTTGCCAACATCCAGCCGAGGCTGGGATGGTACCATTCTCCAGGATTTAAGGTGCAGCTTTCGAGTTGCTACAACAAGCCTGTGGTCAGTATTGAGGAACTGAGCACTCCGGTAGACCCTGCAGTTCTGGATCATCCTCCAACGACCGTCAATGAGGACATGGTCAATCTCCTTTGCCACACCGCCAGCGTTGGAATACCAAGTCCAGCGATGAGCTTGTGGGCGCTGAAACCATGAACCAGCCACCCTAAGTCCATGACTTCTTGCAAATTCAAGGAACTTAGTGCCATTCTGGTTCATAGTTCCTGACCCATAGGGACCAACACACACCTCATAACCATCCCTATCAGTTCCAGTCAATGCATTGAAATCCCCCAAGACTAGAAGTGTATCTTGTCTGGGGCACTGATCAACCACAGACTCCAGCGTGGCGTAGAATGCATCCTTCACGGTGAGATCACTCGCCTCAGTCGGAGCATAAACAGAGACCAGGGAAATGACACGTAAGGAGTGACGAATCCTTAATCTCATAATACGCTCGTTGACCGGTGTTACCTCAATTATCATTGGGGTCAGCTTATTGGACACAGCTACAGCAACTCCTTGGGTATAGTAACCATCAGATTGACCAGACCAATAGTAGGTGTAGCCACCCACCATTATCTCGCCGCAATCCGGTCTCCGAACCTCAGAGAGAGCTGCAATCCCGATGTCCAAATGCTTGAGCTCAGATGATAACAGAGACAGGTGATCATCCTCTCTTAGGGATAGGACATTCCAGGCACCCACCCAAAGGGACCGCCTCAGGTTAACCCAAGGAGACCGCCGTCTGGTGGACGACACCTCAGCACCACTCCGACACACTCTCCCGCAATCTGACCCAGGGATGTTACCCCGTGGTTTCCCTCCTTTCATCAAAGATTGGGGGTCCTGTAGCAGGTCACAGATCGAATCTCCCTTGTGAGGGACATGATTGAACTGTGCAAGGAAAACCCTAAAGATTTAGTACTTCTCCTTGATCAGGAGAAAGCCTTTGACCGTGTTGACCATCGGTACCTTTTCGAAGAACTTGAGCGGTTTGGACTTGGTTCAACCTTCATCTCTTATATTAAAATACCATACAATAATATTTATAGTGTGCTTAAGTTAAACAATGAACTTGTTGCACCTTTGTCTATTAACAAGGGAATGAGACAAGGTTGCCCTCTTTCCGGGTTGCTTTATGCTCTCTCCATCGAACCCCGACTGGTTCCTTTGCACTGTCGACTAACAGGGGTTAGTTTGTCCCAGCTTGAACGGCCCATCAAGGTACTGGCATACGCCGATGACGTGTGTGTATTCGTACAAGATATCAATGATGTTAACATCGTTCGTTATTGTTTGCTCTTCTTTGAAAAGGCTTCTTCAGCCAAAGTAAATTGGAACAAAACGAGCGCCCTTTGGCTCGGTCCGTTGTGCTACTTGGTGCCAAGACTTCCTGCTCCACTGTCATGGGCCAATGATGGTGTGAAATACCTTGGAGTGTTCTTAGGTAATAATACCACAGTAGAAAAAAATTGGGCTGGTCTGCTTGAGTTTGT